>NC_091983.1:41087120-41180223 GCF_044704955.1 Pristiophorus japonicus | reverse complement strand
CCTCTTCCCCCTCCATCATCTCCTCTTCCCCCTCCATCATCTCCTCTTCCCCCTCCATCATCTCCTCTTCCCCCTCCATCATCTCCTCTTCCCCCTCCATCATCTCCTCTTCCCCCTCCATCATCTCCTCTTCCCCCTCCATCATCTCCTCTTCCCCCTCCATCATCTCCTCTTCCCCCTCCATCATCTTCTCTTCCCCCTCCATCATCTTCTCTTCCCCCTCCATCATCTTCTCTTCCCCCTCCATCATCTTCTCTTCCCCCTCCATCATCTTCTCTTCCCCCTCCATCATCTTCTCTTCCCCCTCCATCATCTTCTCTTCCCCCTCCATCATCTTCTCTTCCCCCTCCATCCCCTTCTCTTCCCCCCCCCCCATCTTCCTCTCTTCCCCCCCCCCCCCGCGCCTCCATCATCATCTCTTCCCCTCCCCCATCTTCTTCTCCCCTCCCATCGTCTTCCCCCCCCCCTTCTCCCTGGTGCTGCGGTAGGTGAGTAGAAATATTTTTTTATTTGTTGTGATTTTTTATTTTTTTCATTTTTTTGATTGATTTATTGGTTTATTTATTGATTTATTATTGATGATGGCTCTTTATTTGTAAAAGTGGTGTTTAATGTTTGTAAACCCCCCTACCCCACCCCCATCTTTCGTTCTCTACGCCTGATTTATAAGTGTAGGCAAGGTTTTTCTGAGCGTATAAAAATCTACACTTGCTCCATTCTAAGTTAGTTTGGAGTAAGGTTTTGCTGCCTAAACTTGCAAAACAGGTGTAAGTGGCCAGACACGCCCCCTTTTGGAAAAATAAATCTGTTCTAAAATGAAACTGTTCTAACTCACTAGAACTGGAGCAAATTAAAGGCCGAGAATTGCAATTTCTAAGATACTCCATTCTAAACTAGTTGCTCCAAAAAAATAGGAGCAACTCAGGCCGAAACTTGACCCCTATGCAACTATTTATAAAACACTAAATTCTCTTGGTCTTTTGTGGCTTTATCTACCTACACTTGCACTTTCAAGAAATTATGTATTTGAACCCCTCCATATTTCTGTTAATCCAAACCCTTCAGTATTTTGCCATTCCTTGTATTTCCTCCCATTGTATTGCCTCACAGATTTGTCCACATTAAGGGGTCAAGTTCCTGGCCACTTATGCCTGTTTTGAAAGTTTAGGCAGTGAAAACTTATTCCAAACTAACTTAGAATGGAGTAAGTGCAGATTTTTGTACGCTCATAAAAACCTTGCCTACACTTTACAAATCAGGCGTAGGGAGCGAGGGTTGGGGGGCGGGAGGGAGGTAATTAAATTTTACAAGCATTCAACAGTCTTACTTATACAAATAAAGAGCTATCCTGAATACAAAAATTATAAACAAAGCAAAGACAAAATATTCGATGTTCCTACCTATGTGAAATAGCAGCAGCCTTTGAGCTGCGAAGGGGACTGAGGCCATTAGGCCAGGGACAGGGAGAGGCAGCCAGATAGACACTTTGGCCCCAAGTTTCCACATGATTTGCGCCTGATTTTTAGGAGCAACTGGTGGAGAACGGACTGTCATAGAAATCGCAAATCTCCACATTTTTTTTTCTGCAGTTCTAGTCAGTTAGAACAGTTTCACTTTGGAACAGAATTTTTTCTTCAAAAGGGGGCGTGTCCGGCCACTGACGTCTGATTTGAAAGTTTCCACAGTGAAAACGTACTCCAATCTAACTTAGAATGGAGCAAGTGAAGATTTTTGTAGAACTGAAAAAACCTTGTCTACACATTAAAAAATCAGGCGCAGGTTACAAATTAGGCGTCCAGAACGAGGAGGGTGGGGGAGGGGAAGGGAAGTCATTAAATTCTACAATAAATCCTTATTTATACTTATACAAATATTATACAAATAAATCCAACCTGAATAAACATTTATAAGCAAAGAAAAGATTAAATAAACCATCTTCCTACCTGTGTGAAAGTGCTTCATGCAGGTTCAGTCAGCTCAGCAGTGTGGCGTCGTTCCCGCGAACGGGAGGGAGGGAGGGGCAGGCAGGCAGCAAGCAGGCATTTGTGCAGCCTTCCACTTGAGGGCAAGAAGCCTCAGTGCTGATCATGGAAGGGCAATGTGCTTTTATTAAAAAATGTTCAAAAATTAAACAGCTACAAAGAACTACAAAAATGGCCGAGTGCCAATGTTTCCTTCACACTGCGTGTGCGCGAACGCTCCAACGCGCACGCGCAGCGTTGCCGGCACGAAAAAAACTAATTTAAATGGTACCCGCCCCCTCCCACTTACAAAATCGGCGCGAGTGTAGGCTCCGCCCACTGGGCGCCGCGCCAGGCAGACAAGGAGCTGCAGAACGCTCCAGAATCGCGAGGTTTTTTTTAGGCGCCGTTTTAGGCGCGAAAAACGGGCGCCCAGCTCAGCGGGGCGCCTGTTTTGTAGCGTGTGGAAACTTGGGGCCATAGAAACTTAAATTTGCAGAATGGGTGCTGCATTGTTAACACCACGGATTGTGCAATGGTTCGCCAGCAATTCACTGCATAGGAGAGAATTGATTAGAGCTCACCGCACCAGGAATATCATAGCCCGCAGGTTGATAGGCAGGAGACCTTACCCACGTCGACAATATCGAACCAGGCACTCGTACCTGGACATGAGCGAGGCTGATTGTGTCAAAAGGCTGCGTTTCCGCAGAGAAGTTGTCGTTGAGATCTGTGATATGGTGAGAGCAGATTTGCAGCCCAGAAGCAGAAGGACAAGTTGAAGTGAAGGTAACAGCTGCACTTTCTTTCTATGCCTCGGGATCGTTTCAGGCTACAACTGGAGATGTGTGCGCCATCTCTCAACGTGCAATACATGCCTGCGATTACCAGGTCACGGCTGCACTTTATGCGCGGAGGAATGACCTCATCAATTTCCCAATGACCACACAAGCGATCCATGAGAGGGCTGTGGGCTTCTTCAGGATTGCCGGCTTCCCAAAGGCACAGGGCTGCATTGATTGTACCCACATCGCCTTGTGAGTACCTGTGGAGGATTCTGAGCAGTACAGGAATAGAAAAGGTTTCCACTCCATTAATGTGCAGCTCGTGTGTGACGACAAGCAGCGTATCATGTCAGTCGATGCGAGATACCCTGGCAGCACCCATGATGCGTTCATCCTACGCGACAGTGTTATATCTGACATGTTTGAGCAGCAGCCAGAAGGGCAGAGCTGGCTACTGGGAGACAAAGGGTACGACCACCTGGCTCATGACGCCCATACGCGTGACACAGACGGAAGCTGACCGTCAATACAACATGGCGCACATTGCGACGCACAGCATCATTGAGATGACCATTGGCATATTGAAACAGCGATTCCGATGCCTGGACCATTCCGGAGGCCACTTGCAATACTCTCCTCAGATTGTCGGTCACTTCACTGTTGTGAGCTGCATGCTCCATAACTTAGCCATCATGAGGCAGCAGGAGCTGGTAGTGGAACCAGAAGACCTGCGTGAGGGTCCAGTGCATGATGATAGTATTACGGAAGAGCAGGATGTGGATGATGACGACGATCAGGAAAGCATGGAAGTGCCTGATGCCAGAGCACGAGGTCGGGGGAGGGCTGTCCATCATGCTCCTTTAATGATTGCTCGAGCCCTGCACCAGCAGCTCAGCCGTGAATGCTTCAATTACTGATGCCTGAGGGCTCTGCGACCACCTTTGCGTATGGACATGTTTATTTTTTGCAGTTGTTCCTACATTGTGTTGTGTTAATGGAACATGAAACAGTTTTAATGAAAAAATATTTTATTGAAAAGTTAACGTCACTGTAATAAAATATTTGTTGTATCGAACTTTACTTTTTAATATGACTCTTGAAGATCACTTAAAGACTTTAAGATCACTTATAAACTTGAAAATTGCGAAAGTTACAAAACAATCTCAATGTGAAAAATCTTACACTCTTAAGATCACTTAAACTTCAAGATCACTTTTAGGTGCAAAATTAAATAAGATACAAAATGTGAGAGCATTTACACTAAGATCACTTAAAAACCCTAAGATCACTTATAAGTTGTAAAGTTACAAAACTTACAAAACAATTTCAATTTGAAAAATGCTACTACAGCTACATCAAGAACAAGAACAAAAGCAGCAAAGAAAGGCTGCAACCATGTCTCATCCACATCTCAGTGAATGTTCACTTCATGGGGGTGTCATTTGATTGGCTGGGCTGTGTGCCCTTATTGCAGCAGCTACCTCACCCAGGCCCTCCCTGACGGCCTGTGCCGACACTTGCATGCCCTCCCTGATGGCCTGCGCCGTCGATTGCACTCCCTCGGACATTCCCTCCCTAAGTTCCCGTGTCATTACTGCTATTTCTCCCGTCAGGACCGTCATCTCTTCACCCACTGCACTGACGCCACCGATGAGTGATCAGGTAAGCTCATTGGTCTCCATAGCCAATGCCACAACCTGAGTCGCATCTGTTGCACGCTGCATCTCAGGAGAGTGTGTATTGAATCTCTTTCTCCTCTGCCTGGGTCTGCCTCGTGGCAGCACGACACAGGGAGGTGTGGGCTGGGACGGTGGGACGCTCTGTGTTCCAAACGACAGCACTCGAGTGCGAGCCGTGGACTGGGATGGTGGGTGAATGGGTGTAAACTGCTCCATGATATCACCAGCAGCACTGGGACCTGCAACGTCGGAATCAAAACCATGGCAGGTGGAACCAGAACCTATGCGAGTGGGAGGCGCAGGTTCGGACGGTGGTGCACTGACTGTAAACTGCTGCATTACACCAGCAGCACCACTGGGACCCGCAACATCGGAATCAAAACCATGGCAGGTGGAACCAGAACCTATGCAAGGGGTTGAAACTCTGATGCCTCTTGATGGGAGCTCATAAACATTAATTTGGAAGCTCCCCCCGCTGACATTTCAGTCATCGCTGCCATCATCCAGTCTGGATCATCCGCAGCTGGTTGTACTGGTTCTTGTTCTGTACCCTCAGGATCCTCAGGATTGGCAGCAGCAGCAGCAGCATCATCATCATCATCATCATCATCATCATGTTCTGCAAAATACATCAGAACAGTCAAATGTTTAACAGCAAAGGAGGGGGCAATGGGTGGCATGAGTACTCTCACACATAGCAGGTTAGGCAGCAGGTTGATTTAAAGGGCCACGATGCATTTTCAGGACTTGCCCTCTTCCTCGCATGCGGGCCCAGCTTGTGCTGTACTGATTGCTTTTCTCCATGTACGACTCATCATAGCAGCTACCCTTTGTTCCAAGGGTGTCAGTGGATGCAGATTGGGCGTGCCTCCTCCTGTCTGAGTTGCTTCCCTTTTGTTGTGGGCCAATTTCTTCTGTAAAGAGTAAAATATAACTTTTTACAGAGTGCGTCTTTCTGCAGGGTGGGACATACAGATAGTCACGTTACAATTACGATTACATTAAAAATGGAAAATATTACTTACACTAACTACTTGACCAAGGTTGTGCCATTTCCTTTTACACTGGCTTCCAGATCTCATGATATGCACCACTGCGCAGTAATCTTCTGCAACTTGGTTCCAACGTTTCTTCATTTCTTTAGGTGGCATTTTTATGCGACCTCTGTTGCTGGTATCCAGCTCCTGCCATCTCTGCTCAATGATGTTGACTAATATCTTCACTTCCTCATGCAAGAAATTCTTTGTTCCTGGTGGACGTTGTTCCATTGCTGTATTGAATTGAAACTCTTATTTTTCAAAACGCACAGTCCTTAATTTGCATGCATCTATGCAGCACCTGTTCTGGAAGTTTAGCAGTGAAAAGCAGCACTCACTGATTTCAGCAGGTGATTTATTCAACAGTGCTGCTAAAAGCACTCCTTCAGACAGAAAAAAATCACCAAAATTAAATCCCAAGCCTTTCCAGGGGTCCACGAGACAAATCAGCACTTTTCTTCAAGACCCTATAAAAATGTTTGCGCTCCTGCGAGTGCGCGCGCGTTCCACCGCGCACATGCAAGGCTGCCGGCACGACGTTGTCTCATTTAAATTAGCCCCGCCTCCCCCACCACTTCGAGAATCGGCGCGACTCTCTTGCTCCGCTCCCCGCTGCTCTGTGCGCTCCGCGCCGAGCTCCAAAGGACCTGCAGGGAGCCGGAGAATCTGAAGGTATTTTTTTGACGCACTTTCGGGCACGAAAAACGGGCGTCCAGGTCGGGGCTGTGCCGTTCTAGGCGCGGCCCGAAACTTCACCCCATAATTGCAGCTGAAACCAATGCCTGTCTGTGACTTCCTCTAGTCCCTTACAATTTCCCTCACTGTTTGTCGAACCCCGTATTCTTGTACCATCAGCAAATGTAAGATTGTGCTATTTGATTGTGCTCCCCATGCCAAAATCCAGATCATCTGTGCATATAGAGAACCAAAGTGTACTCAGTACTGGCACCGGGGTAAAATCCTTCTCCAATCGGATCAACACCCATTAACTCTAACCCTTTGTTTCCTGCCCATCAGCCAACATTCTATCCACTATCCATGTTACTATATTTCCTTTTCTATCAGACGGCTGAATTTTTGTAACAAGTCTCCTGTGACGCACCTTCACAAAATTGTATTCCTTTTAACTTTCCAACTAGTGACACACTCTCAAAAATCTTAAATCTGTTGAACATGACAAATGTGTTTCGTGATTGAAGGGCCTAAAATGTGGGGGAATAGGTACAAGATTAAATTTGAGATTTAGGACAGAGCCGGAAACTTTTAAAAAGGTTATGGGCTCAATTTTCCCCAAAGCATTTTTAAGCGTACTTGATGAGGTACGCCCAATTTTTGGGGGGCCTAAGTACGCCCCAAAAAAATATTCTACGTTTCCCCGTTGGATTTCTTCAATTTGGTGTGGCGTAACTCGACCTTTAGTTTTGGGGGTGGAGCCTTGATCTGCGCCAAAACGATCGGGCTGCCAGGGTAACCAGGGACACAATCTGAGCTGAGGCTGCAAAGTGAAGCATACAGCCAGCTCACAGGTCACACACACTCACATTCACACTCTGAAGTAACTGAGTGCAAATTGATTGGGGAAACAATGGTTTTGCCAAAAAGAGCAGCATACTCCAAAACCTGCCCAAATCACACGGGAAAATTGAGCCCATTATCTGCAACCCTTTTTTCATATTTCCTTTTAGCATTCTAATTTCCCTTTTTACCACCCCCTTACACTTTCTATACTCTACATGATATTCTTTAGTATTGTTGGCTCAGTTTTGGTTTGTTTAGTTTTAATCTCTCAATTTATCCATAGATTCTATCCTTTCATTAATCCTTTTATTTTGCCTTGTGTGATTATATCTTTTTTGCACTCCATCTGTCTGCTGAACCTGTTTGCTAACTTTCCTGTATTGTAAATCTGGGCCAGATCCCTTCTTAGCTCGCTGAACCAAGCCTTTTATCCCAGTCCAGGACTCGTATCTTCATTATTCACTTCGAGCATTACTATGTTGTGGTGGTTGTTCCCAATTGTTCCTCTTTCATATCAATTATTTGTCCCAGAATTTTCCCAGAACTAAATCAATCCTTCCTGTTGGGACTGAAAACAAACTGATCTAGAAAGCAGTCTTGGATGCATTCTGAAGAAGTGTTTTGCACTGTGACTCTGTCCTCCCTCTGCCCCTATGGATGGTCATCCATTTCTCTCTGTCTATCTTCTGCTCAAAGTGAGACCTTATGCAAATTATTCAAATGAACTGTTTAGGACAAAACCCAGCACTCGTTCAATCATAATTCCTGTCCAACTATTGTTAGATCTTAATGCATGTCATAGCAGTCCCCTTGTGCAACCTGTTAAACTACCAGAGTAATTTGTTCTTTTATTTTCCCATTACTTTTTCTCTTGTAGTTCTCCCGTGCATTCTGCTGCATGGTTCTATGAACACTGACTTTTCTCTGGTAGCTGGTTCAAATGTGAATTTTATCGGTATGTGTTTGCAAGCTATTTAATCATTGGGAACATAACAAATGGCTCCAATCTTAACCTCACCTGACATCTACACACACAGGCCCAAGTTTCCACATGATTCGCGCCT
This sequence comes from Pristiophorus japonicus, assembly GCF_044704955.1. Lineage (NCBI taxonomy): Eukaryota > Metazoa > Chordata > Chondrichthyes > Pristiophoridae > Pristiophorus > Pristiophorus japonicus. The sequence continues at coordinate 41,172,179 of NC_091983.1, read as the reverse complement.
GATTTTTAGGAGCAACTGGTGGAGAACGGACTATTTTAGAAATCGCAACTCTCCACATTTTTTTTTCTGCAGTTCTAGTCAGGTAGAACAGTTCTAGTTTAGAACAGAATTTTTTCTTCAAAAGGGGGCGTGTCCGGCCACTGACGCCTGATTTGAAATTTTCCAGTGTGAAAACGTACTCCAAACTAAAGTAGAATGGAGCAAGTGAAGATTTTTGTAGAACTGAAAAAACCTGTTCTACACATTAAAAAATCAGGCGCAGGTTACAAATTAGGCGTCCAGAACGAGGTGGGGGAGAGGGGGGGGGGAAGGGAACTCATTAAATTCGACAATAAATCTTTATTCATACTTCTACAAATATTATACAAATAAATCCAACCTGAATAAACATTTATAAGCCAAGAAAAGATTAAATAAACCATCTTTCTACCTGTGTGAAAGTGCTTCAGCCAGGGAGAATTCTGCAGCCGTTCGTGCCGCTGAGCAGGGGGAGAGAGAGAGAGAGAGAGAGGGAGAGAGAGAGGGAAGGGGGAAGGGGGAAGAGGGAGAGGGAGGGGGGAAGAGGGAGAGGGAGAGGGAGGGGGGAGGGGGGAGAGGGAGAGAGAGAGAGAGGGGGGGGAGAGGGAAGGGGAGAGGGAGAGAGAGAGGGGGAGGGAGAGGGAGAGAGAGAGAGGGGGGAGGAGGGGAGGGAGAGGGAGAGAGAGAGAGGGGGAGGGAGGAGAGGAGAGAGAGAGAGAGAGAGAGAGGGGAGGGAGGAGGAGAGGGAGAGAGGGAGAGAGAGGGGAGGGAGGAGGAGGGGGAGAGGGAGAGAGAGAGAGGGGGAGGGAGGAGGAGGGGGAGAGGGAGAGAGAGAGAGGGGGAGGGAGGAGGAGAGGGAGAGAGAGAGGGGGAGGGAGGAGGAGAGGGAGAGAGAGAGGGGGAGGGAGGAGGAGAGGGAGAGAGAGAGGGGGAGGGAGGAGGAGAGGGAGAGAGAGGGGGAGGGAGGAGGAGAGGGAGAGAGAGAGGGGGAGGGAGGAGGAGAGGGTGAGGGAGGAGGAGAGGGAGAGAGAGAGGGTGAGGGAGGAGGAGAGGGAGAGAGAGAGGGGGAGGGAGGAGGAGAGGGAGAGAGAGAGGGGGAGGGAGGAGGAGAGGGAGAGAGAGAGGGGGAGGGAGGAGGAGAGGGAGAGAGAGAGAGGGAGAGGGAGAGGGAGAGAGAGAGGGGGAGGGAGGAGGGAGGAGGGGAGAGGGAGAGAGAGAGGGGGAGGGAGGAGGAGGAGGAGGGAGGAGGAGGAGGAGAGGGAGAGAGGGAGAGGGGGAGGGAGGAAGGGGAGGGGGGGGGAGGGAGGAGGAGGGAGAGAGGGGGAGGGGAGGAGGAGGAGGGGGGGAGGGGGGAGGGAGGAGGAGGGGGAGGGAGGGAGAGAGAGAGCGGGGGGGGCGTCGGGTCGGGGAACAGGAGCGCGGGTCGGGTCAGTCGGGGGGGAGCGGGTCTCGGTTCGGGGCGGGGGGGAGCGCGTGTCGGGTCTCGGGTCGGGGTGGGGGGAGCGGGTCTCGGGGCGGGGGAGGGGGAGCGGGTGTCGGGTCGGGGCGGGGGGGGGTAGCGGGTGTCTGGTCGGCGGGGGCGGGAGCGAGTGTCGGGTCTGGTCGGGCGGGGAGCAGGAGCTGGCCGTGGGAGGAGCCTCATTCACGCAGCCCCAGTGAGGCCATTGGGCCAGGGCTAGGGGCTGCATGCTTCGGGCCCCTCCCACACAGTTCGGTGCCTGGAGCTACTGCACTTGCGTGCCGACTGTAGCGCGCATGTGCAGAGGTCCCGGCACTGTTTTCAGCGCAGGGACCTGGCTCCGCCCCCCCCACAGCTCGTGCTGGCTGCGCCGAGGGCCAGAGGACCTGTAAGAAGGTGGAGAATACAGAGGATTTTTTTTACGCGCGAAAAACGGGCGCCCAGCTCGGAGAGGCGCCCGTTTTTTTTCTTGTGGAAACTTGGGCCCATAGTCTGTATTTGCGCTTCTCTTTCTCTCATGTGCAGTCTGTCTGTCTCTCTGTCTCTTGCTTGCACTCTCTCTCATGTACGCTTGTTCTCCCACTCTTTTGTATGTTTGTTCTTTCTCTCTCTCTCTCCCTCTCTCCTGCTCTCCCTCTCCCTCTCTCTCCCTCTCTCTCTCACGCTCATATTTTAACAGGGCTCCCTGCATAACAATCAGAAGCAGGAACCCAGCTGTTATTTTCAATGTTGCAACCTCAGATATACTAAAGACACATGCCAAACCTAGCTGATAACAGCTAATTTAGCACCGAGTATTGAACCTAACACCTCAGATCCTCGCCGGGAGTCACAAGAGGATCTCAGATTTCCTTTTGCATGTACTACTGAACTATCCAAGAAGGATATCCTCCAGACTGTGCACAGCTGGAGAATTCTGAGCCAACTGTGGCTGAAATGGTGCTATCTCATCATCACATGGATGGGCATAGCATTCACTGATCCAGATTTCTGTGATTTTCTTTGGGTTGTGAGCAAGTCGAGATGCAGATCAGTCATGATCTCGTTGAATGGTGGAACAGGCTCGAAGGGCTAAATGGCTTTCCATTCCTATGTTCCTAAATGGTCTACTGCCTTCTTTGTCCCTCTTTCTCATTGCCCAGTCATCCAATATGTGTCGATGGCTGAAAGCACGTGTACGCATTTAATCCTAAGTGCAGGAAGTAAACTGCACTCTTGCTTCCCTATAGTAGATCGCATCATCCTGATACCAACAAGTTAAATAACGTCACCAGGATCTACTACTGACATTTTAACATACCTTGTTTATTCGGGGACTATTGATAATTGTTTTCATTAAATAATCAGTACTAACAAAGGGGGGCTATTTATGTGGGATAGTGCTTATTTTCAGTCCTTTTAATCTTACTAAAAAAACAAACCTTATTTTGTTTTTGAACTTTAGCTCCCCCAAGTGGAGACAATCAACCCATCAATTACCTGAATACACTGTCATTCTGAATTGTACCATTTTAAAGCAAACTAACAGTTACTTACGTTCTTGTACTAGTTGCTGACCTTTTCAAATAATCGACTGCACATGATCAGTTGTACCATAAGTGTGAACTGAGTATCAATGATTAGATTTTTTGTGAATTATTTCTGAAATTGGTGCTTAACAATAGCAAATTTCTGAATTAATCTTCCCTTTTATCAATGGTTTATCGATTGCTTAAAATAACGCTTTGTTACTGTTGTTGCTGCTGAAAATGTTGACTATTTTTACTGCTCCACAACATGCACAGCAGCCAGCTCATCTCCATACTGAACTCACGAGTGTTGCGGCTGACATTACAGTACATCAACTCTGTATCACATGGTGTTAAGGCCCTGTACTATATGCCAATATCAAACTCAGTGTTTAAAAAAAAATGTACAATTTTTAAATTGTTCAATACAATACATAAGCAAGATACACAATATTTAAAGATATACAGAAATAGAAACATAGAAACATAGAAAATAGGTGCAGGAGCAGGCCATTCGGCCCTGCGAGCCTGCATCGCCATTCAATGAGTTCATGGCTGAACATGCAACTTCAGTACCCAATTCCTGCTTTCTCGCCATACCCCTTGATCCCCCTAGTAGTAAGGACTACATCTAACTCCTTTTTGAATATATTTAGTGAATTGGCCTCAACAACTTTCTGTGGTAGAGAATTCCACAGGTTCACCACTCTCTGGGTGAAGAGGTTTCTCCCCATCTCGGTCCTAAATGGCTTACCACTTATCCTGAGACTGTGACCCCTGGTTCTGGACTTCCCCAACATTGGGAACATTCTTCCTGCATCTAACCTGTCTAAACCTGTCAGAATTTTAAACTTTTCTATGAGATCCCTCTCATTCTTCTGAACTCCAGTGAATACAAGCCCAGTCTTTCTTGATATGTCAGTCCCACCATCCCAGGAATCAGTCTGGTGAACCTTCGCTGCACTCCCTCAATAGCAAGAATGTCATTCCTCACGTTAGGAGACCAAAACTGTACACAATACTCCAGGTGTGGCCTCACCAAGGCCCTGTACAACTGTAGCAACACCTCCCTGCCCCTGTACTCAAATCCCCTCGCTATGAAGGCCAACATGCCATTTGCTTTCTTAACCGCCTGCTGTACCTGCATGCCAACCTTCAATGACTGATGTACCATGACACCCAGGTCTCGTTGCACCTCCCCTTTTCCTAATCTGTCACCATTCAGATAATAGTCTGTCTCTCTGTTTTTACCACCAAAGTGGATAACCTCACATTTATCCACATTATACTTCATCTGCCACGCATTTGCCCACTCACCTAACCTATCCAAGTCACTCTGCAGCCTCATAGCATCCTCCTCGCAGCTCACACTGCCACCCAACTTAGTGTCATCCGCAAATTTGGAGATACGACATTTAATCCCCTCGTCTAAATCATTAATGTACAATGTAAACAGCTGGGGCCCCAGCACAGAACCTTGCGGTACCCCACTAGTCACTGCCTGCCATTCTGAAAAGTACCCATTTACTCCTACTCTTTGCTTCCTGTCTGACAACCAGTTCTCAATCCACGTCAGCACACTACCCCCAATCCCATGTGCTTTAACTTTGCACATTAATCTCTTGTGTGGGACCTTGTCGAAAGTCTTCTGAAAGTCCAAATACACCACATCAACTGGTTCTCCCTTGTCCACTCTACTGGAAACTTCCTCAATAAATTCCAGAAGATTTGTCAAGCATGATTTCCCTTTCACAAATCCATGCTGACTTGGATCTATCATGTCACCTGTTTCCAAATGCGCTGCTAGGACATCCTTCATAATTGATTCCATCATTTTACCCACTACCGATGTCAGGCTGACCGGTCTATAATTCCCTGCTTTCTCTCTCCCTCCTTTTTTAAAAAGTGGGCTTACATTGGCTACCCTCCACTCCATAGGAACTGATCCAGAGTCTATAGAATGTTGGAAAATGACTGTCAATGCATCCGCTATTTCCAAGGCCACCTCCTTAAGTACTCTGGGATGCAGTCCATCAGGCCCTGGGGATTTATCGGCCTTCAATCCCATCATTTTCCCCAACACAATTTCCCGACTAATAAAGATTTCCCTCAGTTCCTCCTTCTTACTAGATCCTCTGACCCCTTTTATATCCGGAAGGATGTTTGCGTCCTCCTTCGTGAATACCGAACCAAAGTACTTGTTCAATTGGTCTGCCATTTCTTTGTTCCCACTTATGACTTCCCCTGATTCTGACTGCAGGGGACCTACGTTTGTCTTTACTAACCTTTTTCTCTTTACATATCTATAGAAGCTTTTGCAGTCCATCTTAATAATCCATGTAAGCTTCCTCTCGTACTCTATTTTCCCTGCCCTAATCAAACCCTTTGTCCTCCTCTGCTGAGTTCCAAATTTCTCCCAGTCCCCGGGTTCGCTGTTATTTCTGGCTAATTTGTATGCCACTTCCTTGGCTTTAATACTATCCCTGATTTCCCTTATAAGAACATAAAACATAAGAATTAGGAAGAGGAGTAGGCCATCTAGCCACTCGAGCCTGCTCCGCCATTCAACAAGGTCATGGCTGATCTGGCTGTGGACTCCGCTCCACTTAATAGCCACGGTTGAGCCACCTTCCCTTTTTTATTTTTACGCCAGACAGGTATGTACAATTGTTGTAGTTCATCCATGCGGTCTCTAAATGTCTGCCATTGCCCATCCACTGTCAACCCCTGAAGTATCATTCTCCAATCTATCCTAGCCAATTCACGCTTCATACCTTCAAAGTTACCCTTCTTTAAGTTCTGGACCATGGTCTCTGAATTAACTGTTTCCCTCTCCATCCTAATGTAGAATTCCACCATATTATGGTCACACTTCCCGAAGGGGCCTCGCACAACGAAATTGTTAATTAACCCTCTCTCATTAAACAACACCCAGTCTAAGATGGCCTCCCCCCAAGTGGGTTCCTCGACATATTGGTCTAGAAAACCATCCCTTATGCACTCCAGGAAATCCTCCTCCACCTTATTGTTTCCAGTTTGGTTAGCCCAATCTATATGCATATTAAAGTCACCCATGATAACTGCTGCACCTTTATTGCATGCACCCCTAATTTCCTGTTTGATGCCCTCCCCAACATCGCTACTACGGTTTGGAAGTCTGTACACAACTCCCACTAACTTTTTTTGCCCTTTGGTGTTCTGCAGCTCTATCCATATAGATTCCACATCATCCAAGCTAATGTCCTTCCTAACTATTGCATTAATCTCCTCTTTAACCAACAATGCTACCCCATCTCCTTTTCCTTTTATTCTATCCTTCCTGAATGTTGAATACCCCTGGATGTTACATAAGAACATAAGAACATAAGAATTAGGAACAGGAGTAGGCCATCTAGCCCCTCGAGCCTGCTCCGCCATTCAATAAGATCATGGCTGATCTGGCCGTGGACTCAGCTCCACTTACCCGCCCTCTCGCCGTAACCCTTAATTCCCTTATTGGTTAAAAATCTATCTATCTGTGACTTGAATACATTCAATGAGCTAGCCTCAACTGCTTCCTTGGGCAGAGAATTCCACAGATTCACAACCCTCTGGGAGAAGAAATTCCTTCTCAACTCGGTTTTAAATTGGCTACCCCGTATTTTGAGGCTGTGCCCCCTAGTTCTAGTCTCCCCTACCAGTGGAAACAACCTCTCTGCCTCTTTCTTGTCTATCCCTTTCATGATTTTAAACGTTTCTATAAGATCACCCCTCATCCTTCTGAACTCCAACGAGTAAAGACCCAGTCTACTCAATCTATCATCATAAGATAACCCCCTCAACTCCGGAATAAGTCTAGTGAATCGTCTTTTTACCCCTCCAAAGCCAGTATATCCTTCCTTAAGTAAGGTGACCAAAACTGCACGCAGTACTCCAGGTGCGGCCTTACCAATACCCTATACAGTTGCAGCAGGACCTCCCTGCTTTTGTACTCCACCCCTCTCGCAATGAAGGCCAACATTCCATTCGCCTTCCTGATTACCTGCTGCACCTGCAAACTAACTTTTTGGGATTCATGCACAAGGACCCCCAGGTCCCTCTGCACCTCAGCATGTTGTAATTTTTCCCCATTAAAATAATCCCTTTTACTGTTTTTTTTCCCAAGTTGGATGACCTCACACTTTCCGACATTGTATTTCATCTGCCAGACCTTCGCCCATTCGCTTAACCTATCCAAATCTCTTTGCAGCCTCTCTGTGTCCTCAACACAACCCGCTTTCCCACTAATCTTAGTGTCATCTGCAAATTTTGTTACACTGCACTCTGTCTCATCTTCCAGGTCATCTATGTATATTGTAAACAGCTGTGGTCCCAGCACTGATCCCTGTGGCACACCACTAACCACCGATTTCCAACCCGAAAAGGACCCATTTATCCTGACTCTCTGCTTCCTGTTCGCCAGCCAATTCTCTATCCATGCTAATACATTTCCTCTGACTCCGCGTACCTTTATCTTCTGCATTTTTCACATGCCTCCATTATTCCCATGATTATTGCCCGCCCCACCATGAAGTTATTATTTGGGGGCCTATGAACTACGCCCACGGATGTTGAGTTCCCAGCCCTGATCATCCTGGAGCCACGTCTCTGTAATCTCAATCACATCATATCTGTTAACATCTATTTGCACAGTTAATTCATCCACCTTATTGCGGATAACCCTTGCATTAAGACACAAAGCCTTCAGGCTTGTTCTTTTAATACCCTTTGTCCTTTTAGAATTATGATGTAGTGTGGCCCTTTTTGTTTCTTGGCTTTGTTTACTCGGCCTTCCACTATTGCTTTTTACCTTTCTACCATCTGTTTCTGACTCCATATTACTTTGCCCTGTCTCGCTGCATAGGTTCCCATCCCCCTGCCATATTAGTTTAAACACTCCCGAACTGCATTTGAAAATGTTACCCCAAGGACATCAGTTCCAGTCCTGCCCAAGTGCAGACCGTCCCTTTTGTACAGGTCCCACTTCCCCCAGAACTGGTTCCAATGTCCCAGGAATTTGAATCCCTCCCTCTTGCACCACTGCTCAAGCCACATATTTATTCTAACTATCCTGCTCCCTCTACTCTGATTAGCACGTGGCACTGGTAGCAATCCAGAGATTACTACCTTTGAGGTCCTACTTTTTAATTTAACTCCTAGCTCCCCGAATTTAGCTTGTAGGACCTCTTCCCGCTTCTTACCTACATCGTTGGTACCTACATGTACCACGACTACTGGCTGTTCACCCTCCCTCTCCAGAATGCTCTGCAGCCTCTCCGAGACATCCTTGACCCTTGCACCAGGGAGGCAACATACCATCCTGGACTCTCGGTTGCGGCTGCAGAAACTCCTGTCTATTCCCCTTACAATAGAGTCCTCTATCACTATAGCTCTCCCATTCTTTTTCCCACCCTTCTGTGCAGCAGAGCCACCCATGGTGCCATGAACCTGGCTGCTGGTGCCTTCCCCGGTAAGTCATCTCCCCCAACACTATCCAAAACGGTATATCTGTTTTGGAGGGAGATGACCACAGGGGACTCCTGCACTACCTTCCTGCTCTTGCCTTGTCTCTTGGTCACCCATTCACTATCTGTCCTAACCCTTACCTGTGGTGTGACCAACTCACTAAATGTGCTATCCACAACATTCTCAGCATCGCACATGCTTCAGAGTGAGTCCATCTGCAGCTCCAGTGCCGTCATGCGGTCCGTCAGGAGCTGCAGCTGGACACACTTCCCACGCACATTGTAGTCAGGGACACTGGAAGTGTTCCTGACTTCCCACATAGCACAGGAGGAGCATGACACGGGTCCGAGCTCTCCTGCCATGACTTAACCCTTAAATTAATTTACTTACTAAAATTTACTTAAACACTAAACAGCTACTTCGTAGTTCGCTGCCAATTAAACCAATCTAAAAGTCAGTCTAAAAGAGAGTTATACTTACCAGTCGAACAGCCAACCACTTACCAGCTTGGCTGTGATGTCACTTCTCGATTTCGCACCCCTCTATCTTTGTCTGCAGCTGGTTGCACTGGTCTCTGGGCCTCCGTTTCCTACTCTCGCACTCCTTATCAGCTGCTCCAGTGTCAGCACTGGTAGGAAAAACAAGACAAAACATCACCTACCATCCCCACTTTCCTGAACTCACCTACTTACCAAACTCACGAATGCCACTCTATGCTGCTACACTCCGTGCTCTGCACGAGCTGCCTCTTTTTAAACTGTATCTAGGTCAGATGACTCACTACTGGTCAGTTGTTTACAGAACTGGTTTTAATGCGATGCTAATTGCCTCCTACTGGAGAGTTACCTTGTTTTTCTCTGCCTAAACCTGAAAGATTCCCAACTATTTAACTTTTTCCCTTTAAATTAAACTGCTACTTACTTAGAAGCTACTGGCAATTGCCACTAACAATTTACTCCAGCCTCCAAATGGTTTAAAGAGAATAACCCTTAAAACTCACCCACTTACCAAACTCACGAATGCCACTCTATGCTGCTGCACTCCGTGCTCTGCACGAGCTGCCTCTTTTTCTTGCATATCCCCTCATCATCATAGGCAGTCCCTCGGAATCGAGGAAGACTTGCTTCCACTCTTAAAAATGAGTCCTTAGGTTGCTGAACAGTCCATATGAGAACCACAGTCCCTGTCACAGGAGGGACACATAGTTGTTGAGGGAAAGGGTGGGTGGGACAGATTTGCCACACTCTCGCTCTGCTGCCTGTGCTTGATTTCTGATCAGGACTGCATCAGCCTAAGATTTAAGTATATACCATTACCGTTTATTTTACCATAAACCACTGATTACCCCCATTGTATATATGTAATAACTTGCACTACTTGTGTCACAATCTTTTGTTCTTCAGTATTGAGAAAGTGGGCATCATCAGTATGAATCGGTGGTCATTGACATCTACCAACAGCAAAACAGCACAAAACTGAAATTTAAAAAAAAAAGACTTGCATTTATATATTGGTTTTCATAACCACTGGACGTCCCAAAGCGCTTTACAGCCAATGAAGTACTTTTGGAGTGTAGTCACTGTTGTAATGTAGGAAACACTGCAACCAACTTGCACACAGAAAGCTCCCACAAACAGCAATGTGATAATGACCAGATAATCTGTTTTAATGATGTTGATTAGGGATAAATATTGATCAGGACACTAGGGATAAATCCTCTACTCTTCGGATCTTTTACATCCACTTGAGAGAGTAGATGGGGGCCTCGGTTTAACATCTCATCTGACAGTGCAGCATTCCTCAGTACTGCACTGGAGTGTCAGCCTAGATTTATGTGCTTAAGTTTCTGGAATGGGACTTGAACCCACAACCTTCTGACTCAGAGGTGAGTATGCCACCAACTGAGCCAGGGCTGATGCACAAATAACACTACTTGCAAACTCTACAGTGTATTTATGATATTCTATTTTAAAAAAATGCTAGAGTTGTCTATAAGGTGATAGTCTCATCTTGGGGTTTAGATGGCGCCAATCTCGGGGTTTGAGGTTGCTGAACCCCTCAATGAGACCACTAACCTTGGGACTCCCTTGTTGCACATGTGCTGTAAAGTATTGAAAATACTGCATTTATGTAGGCTTTTCTTTTCTCTGAGACTCAGCGGAAACGCGGGGGAGAGAACCCAAGGATGAACTGTAAACAAATCTTCAAAATATTTGTCGTGCTGTGGGGTGGATGCACTGGAAGAGAATCCTATTGCTGCATTTTAACTAATTTACCTACTTAACTAAAATCGATCCCTGTAAGACTCAGCATGGAGCACTGTAATTGCAATTTTATTAAAACTCAGTGAACTTAAAATATCAGCATAAGAGTGGCATTAACAATAAATAAAAGTGCATTATTCCTTCTGATTAAATCTACAGTAAAGTTTCTGTGCCAGTAACTCGAATGGCCTCCCCTTGTTCATGTTCTCAGGACATCCTAAATTACATGTCTGTCTTGTAATCTAATTTCACCTATGTTTCCACATTTGTCTCGAGTTCTCCATGAGATGTTTGAAAATGGTTTTATTTTCCTTTGTAGTCAGGTGAGCCTTTTAATAAGAACATAAGAAATAGGAACAGGAGTGGGCCATGCGCCCCCTCGAGCCTGCTCCACCATTCATTAAGATCATGGCTGATCTGATCATGGACTCAGCTCCACTTCCCTGCCCGCTCCCCATAACCCCTTATCGTTTAAGAAACTGTCTATTTCTGTCTTAAATTTATTCAATGTCCCAGCTTCCACAGCTCTCTGAGGCAGCGAATTCCACAGATTTACAACCCTCTGAGAGAAGAAATTTCTCCTCATCTTTGTTTTAAATGGGCGGCCCCTTATTCTAAGATCATGCCCTCTAGTTCTAGTCTCCCCCATCAGTAGAAACATCCTCTCTGCATCCACCTTGTCAAGCCCCCTTATAATCTTATACATTTCGATAAGATCACCCCTCATTCTTCTGAATTCCAATGAGTAGAAGCCCAACCTACTCAACCTTTCCTGATAAGTCAACCCCCTCATCCCCGGAATCAACTTGGTGAACCTTCGCTGAACTGCCTCCAAAGCAAGTATATCCTTTCGTAAATATGGAAACCAAAACTGCATGCCGTAGTAAGACTTCCCTGTTTTTATACTCCATCCCCTTTGCAATAAAGGCCAAGATACCATTGGCCTTTCTGATCACTTGCTGTACCTGCATACTATCCTTTTGTGTTTCATGCACACGTACCCCCAGGTCTCGCTGTACTGCGACACTTTGCAATCTTTCTCCATTTAAATAATAACTTGCTCTTTGATTTTTTTCTGCCAAAGTTAATGACCTCACACTTTCCGACATTATACTCCATCTGCCAAATTTTTGCCCACTCACTTAGCCTGTCTATGTCCTTTTGCAGATTTTTTGTGTCCTCCTCACATTGGTTTTCCTCCCATCTTTGTATCGTCAACAAACTTGGCTATGTTACATTCAGTCCCTTCTTCCAAGTTGTTGATATAGATTGTAAATAGTTGGGGTCCCAGCACTGATCCCTGCAGCACCCCAGTAGTTACTGGTTGCCAACCTGAGAATGAACCATTTATCCTGACTCTCTGTTCTCTGTTAGTTAGCCAATCCTCTATCCATGCTAATATATTACCCCCAACCCCGTGAACTTTTATCTTGTGCAGTAACCTTTTATGTGGCACCTTGTCAAATACCTTCTGGAAGTCCAAATACACCACATCCATTGGCTCCCCTTTATCCACCCTGTTTGTTACATCCTCAAAGAACGGCAGCAAATTTGTCAAACATGACTTCCCCTTCATAAATCCATGCTGACTCTGCCTGACCGAATTTTGCTTTTCCAAATGTCCTGCTACTGCTTCTTTAATAATGGTCTCCAACATTTTCCCAACGACCGATGTTAGGCTAATTGGTCTATAGGTTCCTGCTTTTTGTCTGCCTAGGGGCGTTACATTTGCAGTTTTCCCATCTGCTGGGACCTCCCCAGAATCCAGGGAATTTTGGTAAATTCACAACCAATTCATCCACAATCCCTGCTTTACTTCTCTTACGACCCTAGGATGCAAGCCATCAGGTCCAGGGGATTTATCTGCCATTAGTCCCATTATCTTACTGAGTACCACTTCCTTAGTGATTGTGATTGTGTTAAGTTCCTCTTTCCCCCCCCCCCCCCACCCCCCCATAGCCCCTAGGCTATCCGCTGTCTGAATATTGTTAGTTTCCTCAACCGTAAAGACTACAAAATATTTGTTCAGCGTTTTTGCCATCTCCATGTTCCCCATTACTAATTCCCTGGTCTCATCCTCTAAGGGACCAACATTTACTTTAGCCACCCTTTTCCTTTTTATATACCTATAGAAACTCTTGCTATCTGTTTTTATATTCTGTGCTAGTTTACTTTCATAGTCTGTCTTCCCTTTCTTAATCACTTTTTTAGTCGTTCTTTGCTGGATTTTAAAAGCTTCCCAGTCTTCTGTCCTCCCACTAGTTTTGGCCACTTTGTATGCCCTTGTTTTTAATTGGATACCATCCTTTATTTTTATCTGGTTTGTAGCTTTCATGAAGTAGATTCAGAAAGTTGCTTTCTCTGTTGCTTGCTTCTAATATGAAATGTAACTTTAGGTGATTTTTACCAATAGAAGTCAATAAGGTTCAGTGTTTCTCTGTTTAAGTCATGACTTGGCTCTCTATCGCTCTGAACTTGTATGCAAGTGAGAGCCATCTGTGCAAGTAGGTGTCACTGCATAGTGGAATATTTCATATGCTGCAGCCTGTGATTAATTTGAGTCGCAATGGAAGTTTGTTGAGGGGGAGATGATGAACAATGCCTTGCACTGTTAATTATAAACCCTGTGATAGACATTTGTTGGCCACTAAACACATGCTTTGTATTTTTATGCGCAGGCATCATAATAATACCCTATTGAAGCGCATTTAAAGGGTGGGAGTGGGCAGAATGAATTCTGCAGCACTAGACATGAACATTTGTTGTTGGAGACAGTGAACATCTGTTGAGTGTGTTTGCTGTGCTGCTACAGCCTGTCATCTAATACTTTAAATCAAAAGCCAAATATTTATTTACTGCAAAAAAAAATCACAGCACCAGTGTACAGGTTTTTCAGATCGAATTTAAAGAAGCATGAGATTTTCTGTTAATTTACTTTTTTTGGTCTGGGTAATAGGGATTTGAATCAAACACTACTTTGTTTATCTGAAGAAAAAACATTAAGACTAATTATTTAAAAATATACAAGACCCTGAACTGACTACTCCTGTAGTGTGCTGGAGATAATGATCCACTTACAGAATGCTGAATTTAGACTAACAAACCATCTGGTTTTGAACCAGCCTGTCAAGTTTTTGAGTGAACTGTGTGTGGAAATTTCTCATGTAAACCAGAAGGCTAAAGTGACTTGTGATGTGGAGGCATTCGTTATTTAGTAGTTCCATGATTGTTTTAAAATATAAAAGCAAACTTCAGAACTCCAGCCCTGATCCTGTCCTATACTGAATTATGCACATCAACCCTCCAGCCTCTCTGACATTCATTTGGAATATTTGCCTCTATTGTTAACCCTATTGCATGTAAAATTTGACAATCAGTTGTTAATTCTGAATGAGTGATTCCATGACAACACCATTAGTTCATACAATATGTCCTTGCGCATGAAGTGGTGATGCTAATAGATTTAACACGAAGGACAAGCTTTCTGCTGCGGTTTGAATTTTCCCAGGTAGTTTATTATTTGCCTGTGGATTTCTGTTTCAAATTGATGCAAAATTAAACCACATCAAATAAACGGGATTCATAGAATCGTGCAGCATAGGAGGCGGCCATTTGGTCTGATGAGTCTGTGCTGGCTCTTTGAAAGAGCAATCCAATTGGTCCCACTCCACTTCTCTTTCCCCATAGCCCTGCATTTTTTTCTTTTCAAGTATATATCCAACTCCCTTTTCAGGCAATGCATTCCATATCGTCCTACCTTATTCCGTAAAATAAATTCTCCTCCTATCCCATCTGCTTATTTTGCCAATTATCTTAAATCTGTACCTACTGGTTACCAACCCTCGTGCCAGCAGAATCAATTCCTCCTTATTTACTCTATCGAAACCTTTCATGATTTTGTACACCTCTATTAAATCTCCCCTTCACCTTTTCTGCTCGAAGGAGCAGCCTCTCCAGTCACTCCATGTAACTGAAGTCCTTCATCCCCGTTACCATCCAGTAAATCTCATCTGTATCCCCCCAAACAATTGTTCCTGGGATGTGGGTGTCGTTGGCAAGGCCAGCATTTATTGCCCATCCCTAATTGCCCTTGACAAAATGGTGGTGAGCCGCTGCCTTGAACCACTGCAGTCCGTGTGGTGAAGGTGCTCCCACAGTGCTGTTAGGGAGGGAGTTCCAGGATTTTGACCCAGCGACGATAAAGTAATGGCGATATACTGCCAAGTCAGGATGGTGTATGACTTGGAGGGGAATGTGGAGGTGGTGATATTCCCATGCGCCTGCTGCCCTTGTCCTTCCAGGTGGTAGAGGTCGCAGAGTGGCTGCCGAAGAAGCGTTGGTGAGTCGCTGCAGTGCATCTTGTAGATGGTGTACAATGCAGCCACGGTACGTCAGTGATGGAGGGAGAAAGAAAGATTTTTAAAAAGACTTGGATTTATATAGCGCCTTTCATGACCACTGGATGTCTCAAATCGCTTTACAGCCAATAAAGTACTTTTAGAGTGTAGCCACTGTTGTAATGTGGGAAATGTGGCCACCAACTTGCGCACAGCAAGCTCCCACAAACAGCAATGTGATAAGGACCAGATAATCATTTTTTTTTGGTTATGTTGATTGAGGGATAAATATTGGCCAGGACATGGGGGATAACTCCCCTGCTCTTCTTCAAAATAGTGCCATGGGATCTTTTACGTCCACTTGAGAGAGCAGACGGGGCCTTGGTTCATCTGAAAGGCGACCTCTCCGACAGTGGAGCTGTGCCTCAGCGCCGCACTGGAGTGTCAGGACTAGATTTTTTTTTTTTATATTCAAATCCCTGGAGTTTGACTTGAACCCACAGGGAGGGAAAGAGAAAAAGAGAGCGGGGGGAAAAGTGAGAGAGAAAAAAATTCATCAGACTGAAAAGAAAATTAATACCCAAAAATAACTCTAGTACAGAGGGTGGTGGGGGAATCCGTGGATAGGATTATATATTACGTAATCTATTCCCTCCACTGAACAGAACCTGAGAACACAGACACAGGCCAAACAATGCCTCGATTACTTCTTCATCCTATATCATACACTCGATCAATGGGTCTAACCTTAATATAGTTTGAAGCACGTTTGACACCTTAGATTGCATTTATGTTTAAAATGCTCCCCTTCGCCTCACTCTGCGAATGAATGTTTAAGATGGTGGATGAGGTGCCAATCAAGTGGGCTGCTTTATCCTGGATGGTGTTGAGCTTCTTGAGTGTTGTTGGAGTTGTACTCATCCAGGCAAGTGGAGAGTATTCCATCACACTCCTCATTTATGCCTTGTAATTGGCGGAAAGGCTTTGGGGAGTCAGGAGGTGAGACACGTGTTGCAGAATACCCAGCATTTGACCTGCTCTTGTTGCCACAGTATTTATGTGGCTGGTCCAGTTAAGTTTCTGGTCAATGGTGACCCCCAGGATGTTGATGGTGGGGGATTCGGTAATGCCTTGACATCCTTCCAAACATGTGGTGCACAGAACTGAACATAAGACTGCCTGAGGCATTCATATTTAGTATTTGCCACGTGGCATGGGGAAAGGCCATCACTGTAACATGAAAAATGCCCAATAATAATCTATCCCTCTAGCACCAGATTTTCACCTGCACCCTACATGGGGTACTTGGATGTGGCATCTTCAGATATTCTTCTACAAAATGTAGGAGCATTTTTGAAATTCCCATGAGCAGGACAAATGCCTTGAGTGGCTGAGTGCTGATCAAATGCAGATTCCGAAGACGAAGCTGTACTGCCTCACACTTGGAACAATGTCATACAAATCTTCATTTCCACAATGGCTCTTGCTTTAGATGGGTGAATTTTCCATCTTCGTTAATTGTACTGAAATAGTAGATGTTGTGTTCCGAACACAGATGAGACTGCACCCAGGGCGGTTAAAGTAACAGTAACCTCAGTCTTTATTAAGACACTTCAGAGTGAGAAACAGGCCTTCGGGGCAGACTTATATACAGTGCTCCCAAGGGATGCTGGGATCCCTTGGGGCTTCAGGGGATGCGCTCCCTGGTGGCGGAACATGGGAGTGCATGCTTTACAGATATACAACATCACTTCCCCCCCCCCCCCCCCCCACCCCAAAGTCAAAGTGAAAACTATTTACAAGGTGAGGCGGTCGGGAGCCTTTCTTTCCCTGGTGGACCGCCTCGGTACAACTGTCTGTTCTGGTGTGTTGGCTGTGCCCTCGCTGGGCTGGCGTGTTGTTGGTCCTGCAGGGCTGCTGGGTGAACCTGGCATTGTTGGGCGTGATGGGTTTGATTTCCTGGTCCGGGGTGGTGTCGTTGATTCTTTGGGTGTGTGTTGTGGGCTCAAAAAAGGTGGTGTCTGCTGTGGGTTGTTCAGGGCAGACTCTGAACCACAGCCTCATTTGGTCCAGGTGTTTTCTGCAAACTTGTCCATTGTCTAGTTTGACTGCAAACACCCTACTCCCTTCTTTAGCTATCACCGTGCCCGCGAACAACTTGGGACCATGTCCATATTTTAGCACATACACAGGGTCACTCAGATCAATTTGCCGTGACACAGTGGCGCGAACATTGTTTACATTTTGTTGCTGCCGCCTGCTCTCTACCTGATCATGCAGGTTGGGGTGAACCAGTAACAATCTGGTTTTAAGAGTCCTTTTCATGAGTAGCTCAGCCAGGGGCGCCCCTGTGAGTGAATGGGGTCTCGTGCGGTAGCTGAGCAGTACTCTGGACAGGCGGTTTTGGAGTGTTTAAGGCTCTGTTTGATTGTTTGTACTGCCCGCTCTGCCTGCCCATTGGAGGCTGGTTTAAACGGGGCCGAGGTGACATGTTTGATCCCATTGCGGGTCATGAATTCTTTAAATTCGGCCCTGGTGAAACATGGCCCGCTGTCACTGACCAGTATGTCAGGCAGGCCGTGGGTGGCAAACATGGCCCTCAGGCTTTCAATGGTGGCGGTGGTGGTTCTTCCCGACATTATTTCACATTCAATCCATTTTGAAAAAGCATCCACCACCAGAACAGACAGTTGTACCGAGGCGGTCCACCAGGGAACATTTTACCGAGAAACGGGCCCGCATAGTCGACATGGATCCTCGACCATGGTCTGGAGGGCCAGGACCACAAACTTAGTGGTGCCTCTCCAGGTGCGTTGCTCAACTGAGCACACACGCTGCATTGCCGTACACAGGACTCTAAGTCAGAGTCGATACTGGGCCACCACACATGGGATCTGGCTATCGCTTTCATCATTACTATACCCAGGTGTGTGCTGTGGAGATCCGAGATGAACGTTTCCCTGCCCTTTTTGGGTAGCATTACATGGTAACCCCACAACAGGCAGTCTGCCTGCATGGACAGCTCGTTCTTTCGCCGCTGGAATGGCTTGATTAGCTCTTGCATTTCAATGGGGATGCTGGCCCAGCTCCCATGCAGTACAGAGTTTTTTACTAGGGACAGCAGAGGATCTTGGCTGTTCCAAGTCCTAATCTGGCGGGCCGTGACAGGTGATTTATAATGTTCAAATGCTTCCATGACCATCAACAAGTCTGCGGGCTGCGCCATCATCAACAAGTTTGCAGGCTGCATCATTTCCAATCCCGTGGTGGGCAATGGTAGCCGACTGAGAGCATCCGCACAGTTCTCGGTGCCTGGCCTGTGGCGGGTGGTATAGTTATACGCTGATAGTGCGAGTGCCCACCTTTGTATGCAGGCTGAGGCTTTCGTATTTATCCCCTTGTTTTCAGCGAACAGGGATATGAGGGGCTTGTGATCGGTTTCCAGCTCAAATTTGAGGCCAAACAGGTACTCCGAACACACACGCTAATGCCTCTTTCTCAATCATGGTGTAGGTCCTCTCGGCCTTAGACAAGCTTCTGGAAGCATAGGCGACAGGTTGCAACTCCCTCGCAACGTTAGCTTGTTGTAATACACACCCGACTCCGTGCGACGACGCATCACATGCTAGCACAAGTCTTTTACACAGGTTATACAATGCAAGCAGCTTGTTGGAGCATAAATGTTTCCAGCTTTCTCAAAAGCAATTACTTGTTTTTTTTCCCCATACCCAGTTCTCACCTTTACGCAATAACAAATGTTGGGGCTCTAAGAGGGTGCTTAACCCCGGTAGGAAGTTACCAAAATAGTTGAATCCCAGGAACGACCGCAGCTCCGTGACGTTCTGTGGCCTGGGCGCGTTCCTGATAGCCTCTGTCTTGGTGTCTGTGAGCCGAATGGCGTCCGCCGCGATCTTTCTCCCCCAAAACTCTACTTCTGTTGCCATGAAGATGCATTTCGACCTCTTCAGCCGCAGCCCTACGTGATCCGGTCGCTGGAGGACCTCCTCCAGGTTTTGTAGGTGCTCGACGGTGTCCCGACCCGTGACCAATATGTCGTCCTGAAAAACCACCGTGCGTGATACCGACTTGAGTAGACTCTCCATGTTTCTCTGGAAGATCGCTGCAGCCGACCAAATTCCAAACGGACATCTGTTGTCGATGAACAGTCCCTTGTGCGTGTTGATGCAGGTGAGGCCCTTCGAAGACTCCTCCAGCTCCTGTGTCATGTAGGCCGAAGTCAGGTCGAGCTTGGTGAATGTCTTGCCTCCTGCCAGCGTCGCAAATAAGTCGTTTGACTTAGGTAGCAGGTATTGGTCCTGTAGCGAGAAACGATT
The DNA here is from genome assembly GCF_044704955.1 of Pristiophorus japonicus. Lineage (NCBI taxonomy): Eukaryota > Metazoa > Chordata > Chondrichthyes > Pristiophoridae > Pristiophorus > Pristiophorus japonicus. The sequence continues at coordinate 41,152,775 of NC_091983.1, read as the reverse complement.
AATAGTTACTTTATAATCACCGCAAATCCTGACCGTGCCATCACTTTTCAGTACTGGAACAATTGGGCTGGCCCAATCGCTGAATTCCACTGGGGAGATGATGCCCTCGCGTTGCAGCCTGTCCAGCTCGATTTCCACTCTCTCCCTCATCATGTGAGGTAGCGCTCGCTTGTGGTGAATGGGTCGTGCCTCTGGGACCAAGTGGATCTGCACCTTCGTCCTGGAAAAGTTTCCAATGCCTGGCTCAAAAAGGGAAGGAAATTTGTTTAGAACCTGGGTACATGAGGCCTCATCGACATGTGATAGCACTCGGATGTCATCCCAGTTCCAGCAGATTTTGCTCAGCCAGCTCCTTCTAAGCAGTGTGGGGACATCACCCGGGACAATCCAGAGTGGCAGTTCATGCACCGTGCCCTTGTAGGTGACCTTGACCATGGCACTGCCCAGGACAGTGATAAGCTCTTTGGTGTACGTTCTCAGTTTTGTGTGGATGGGGCTCAAGGCTGGTCTGGATGCCTTGTTGCACCACAGTCTCTCAAACATTTTTTTTACTCATGATGGATTAGCTCGTGCCAGAGTCCAGTTCCATAGCTATGGGTAAGCCATTCAATTTTACATTCAGCATTATAGGTGGACATTTCGTTGAAATGTGTGCACCCCGTGTACTTCAGCATCTGCCTCCTCTCTCTGAGGCTCGAAATTGCTTTGATCCACCATGGACCGATCTTCCTCTGCCACGTGGTGGTTAGCAGGTTTTGCAGAGCTTTCAGCTCATCTGCAAGCTCGTTGGAGGTGCCCCATTGTTCCAAAGCTCTTGCAAACATACCCTTTGAAGCGGCATGAATAGGCTGAATGGAAGCCTCCACAACGCCAATAAGGTGTGAATTGCCTTACATTCATCCTTTGTTGTGGACTCTGAGTCATCTTGGTCACTTGAGGCCTGCTGGCAGTTGCAGACTCGTGGTTTCTGCCCTGTGCATTTCTGCTTGCAAACATAGTTCCAGTTAATTTATGAACATTGCGAGCATTTGTGTGCTGAGAGATTTGTTTGGTGTTATCACTGGTGGACATAAACACCTGTGCTATCACAATGGCCTTGCTGAGGGTGGTGTCTCTACAGTCAAAAGTTTTCGTCGGATGGTCTCGTGACCAATGCCCAGTACAAAGAAGTCTCTGAGCATTTGCTCCAGGTAGCCATAAAACTCACTTTGTCCTGCAAGTCGCCTTAGCTCGGCGACGTAGCTCGCCACTTCCTGACCTTCAGATTGCTGGTATGTATAGAACCGATACTCGTCATCAGCACGCTCTCCCTCGGGTTAAGCTGCTCCCGCACTAGTGTACACAGCTCTTCATACGACTTATCTGTGGGTTTCACCGGAGCCAGAAGATTCTTCATGAGGCTGTAGGTCGGTGCCCCGCAGACCGTGAGGAGGACCCCTCCTTTTTGCAGCGCTTCCTTCTCCGTCCAGCTCGTTGGCTACAAAGTACTGGTCTAACCGTTCAACATAGGCCTCCCAGTCCTCACCCTCCGAGAACTTCTCCAGGATGCCAACAGTTTGCTGCATCTTTGCGTTGGATTCGTGTACTCGTCGCCAGTTGTTGTGTTCCTAACACAGGTGAGGCTGCACATAGGGAGGTTAAAGTAACAGTGACCTCAGTCTTTATTAAGACACTCCAGAGTGAGGAATAGGCCTTAGGGGCCGGCTTGTATACAGTGCCCCCAAGGGATGCTGAGATCCCTTGGGTCTTCAGGGTATGCGCTCCCTGGTGGCGGAACATGGGAGTGCATGCTTTACAGATACACAACAGTAGACATGAAGGTAAAAACATTATTTCATACTTCAATCTACCTTTTAGCGAGAATGAGCAAAAGTGAGTATCTTTCTTCATGCACCCACCCCCCCCAAAAAAAAAGATGAGTGAATACCTTTTCTGTATAAATTTAGTTTAAATCACTGATTTATTTTCTTGCCAGTTTTCTCCTCTCTGATCTCCTATCTTCTACTTGGTGTTTGGTACTGTGGTACAACTGGCATTCTTCATCTGTCACGTTGGCAGTCTGACTAACACAGTGGCGGTGGGGAAGTTGACATTGATGGTGGACAAGTAACGCTGGGTGTCTTCAGCGTACATGTGGAAATTGACACCATATCTGTGGATGATGTGGCTGAGGGGGTAGTATGCAGCTGAGGAAAGGAGGGAGCCAAGGATTGATCCTTGGTGGGGGACATAATGGTAAGAGCGCAGAAAGTGATTGCTGGAGATGCTCTGGCTACATTCGGATAGGTAAGAGTGGAATCAAGTGAGATCAGTCAACTGAGCTAGGCGACAGGAGAGGTCTTGGAGGAGGATAGTGTGGTCGACCGTATCAAAGGCTACAGAGAGGTTGAGGATAAGGAGGAATAAGATATCATGGTGACAATCAAAATGGATACCATTTGTTCTTTACATAAGAACATAAGGAATAGGAGCAGGAGTAGGCTATCTGTTCCCTCAAGCCTGCTCTGGCATATTCAGTAAGATCATGGCTGATCTGATCTTGGCCTCAACTCCACTTCCCTGCCCGCTCCCCATAACCCTTGACTCCCTTATCTATCAAAAATCTGTCTATCGCCACCTTAAATATATTCAATGACCCAGCCTCCACAGCTCTCTGGGATAGAGAATTGCAAAGATTCACGACCCTCAGAGAAGAAATTCTTCCTCATTTTCATTTTAAATGGGCGACCCCTTCTGAAGTTATGCCCCCGTTCTAGATTCCCCCATGAGGGCAAACACCCTCTCTGCATCTACCCTGTTGAACGATCTCAGAATCTTATATGCTTCAATAAGATCACCTCTCAGTCCATCACCAGCTAGCACTTGTTGGAGCTCAGGGTGGAAAGAGGTTTGGAAGATGCTTGATGGTGGAGAAAAGAAGCTGAGGTTTATCTTTGCTCCCCAGGATAATCCTGGAGTAGGGGGTATTTTTTGCAGAAGAGAGAGCGACACAGACCCCATAGCATTGATGATGTCCACCAAAATCTGGTGATCGATGGTAAGAGCAGTCTATCAGATATATTCGAGTCTGCAACCCTTGGACTTGGGGGAGTGTAGATGGGGCGATATGAAGCCGAATGATCAGGCTATGGGAGAGTAAAGATTTTGCAGGGAACAAAGGCATCAAGGGTGGAATTGATGGATGCAGAGTGATGGAGGTCCAAAGGCTTGCCAGTTGGGAGTTTGAAAGTGTAATTTTAAGTGACTTGCAGGAATAATTTTTCCAGGGGTGGTTGAAGATGTGGGTGGTGAGCGATACAAGGAAGTGGTCATTGATTGAGACCAAGGCAGTTGGGAAGCCACGGGAATGGCGAGGTTGAGGGGACAACCATGTATATGAGCATGGAGAGTTTATGTGGAGGGAGAGGTTTGAGGATGGCAGGAGTTCAGTGAATTTAGAGAAGATAGAGAGAGAGAGGAAGATTTAAAAATACACAAGATGAGCAATCAGTCAGCACAGAGGCTGAAGGAGAAGGCACTCTGAGTGGGGTTTAGGATGGGCAGTGAGGACTTTAGGGCAGGACAAAGGGATGAAACAAAGGGAGGTACTCAAAGGACCGGGGAGGTACCAGAATGTGATTTAGTGATATAAAAAGAAAACAAAGAAAGAAAAACTTGCCTTTATATAGCGCCTTTCATGACCACCGGACAATGAAGTACTTTTGAAGTGTAGTCACTGTTGTAATGTAGGAGACACTGCAGCCAATTTGCGCACAGAAAACGCCCACAAACAGCATAAGAAATAGGAACAGGAGTAGATCATTTGACCCCTTGAGCCTGCTCCGCCATTTAATAAGATCATGGTTGATCTGATGATGGACTCGGCCCCACTTCCCTGCCTGCTCCCCATAACCCTATCTTCCCTTATCGCTCAAAAATCTTTCTATCTCTGTCTTCAATGAACCAGTCTCCACAGCTCTCTCGGTCAGAGAATTCCACAGATTTTACAATCCTCAGAGAAGAAATTCCTCCTCATCTGATTTTTAAATGGGCGGCCCCATATTCTGTGATTATGCCCCCTAGTTTTAGTTTCCCCTTTGAGTGGTAATATCTTCTCTGCATCCACCTTGTCGAGCCCCCCCATTATCTTATATGTTTCGACAAGATCACCTCTCATTCTTCTGAACTCCAATGAGTATAGGCCCAACCTATCTTCATAAGTCAACCCCCTCATCTCCGGAATCAACCTAGTGAACCTTCTCTGAACAGCTTACAATGCAAGTATATCCTTCCTTAAATACGAAGACCAAAACTGTACGCAGTACTCTAGGTGTGACTTCACGAATACCATGTACAGTTGTAGCAGGGCAACTCTGCTTTTATACTCTATCCCCATTGCAATAAAGGCCAACATTCCATTTGATGCACAAGGGCCCTCAGGCACGTTGCAATTTTTCTCCATTTAAATAATTATTTTATTTTCTATTTTTTCTGCTAAAGTGGATAACCGCACATTTTCCCACATTGTACTCCATCTGCCAAATTTTTGCCCACTCATTTAGCTTGTTTATATCCCTTTGCAGATTTTTTGTGTCCTCCTCACAATTTGCTTTCCCACCCATCTTTGTATCATTGGCAAACTTGGCTACATTACACTCGGTCCCTTCATCCAAGTCATTAATTTAGATTGTAAATAGTTGAAGCCCGGCACTGATCCCTGCGGCACCCCACTAGTTACTGTTTGCTAACCGGAAAATGACCTGTTTATCCCGACTCTCTATTTTCTGTTAGTTAGCCAATCCTCTATCCATGCTAATATATTACCTCCAATTTGATGGATGACCAGATAATCTGTTTTAATGTTGATTGAGGGACACTCGGGATAACTTTCCTGCTCTTACTCGAAATAGTGCCATAGGTTCTTTTCCATCCACCTAAAAAGGCAGACAGGTCCTCTACGATCCAAAAGATGGCACCTCTGACAGTGCAGTATCCCTCAATACTGCACTGGAGTGTTGGCCTAGAATGTTATGCTGGAGTGGGACTTGAACCCACAACCTTCTGTCTCGATAGACAAGGGTGCTACCAACTGAGCCACAGCTGGCACGTAGGTGGTTTGGGCAGGGCAGATAGTGGGAAGTATAGCCAGGCAGGGAGGCTTTTGTAAGTATCGCCATCCATGAGTCAAGTTTCAGTTAAAGCCAGAATGTCAGTGAATTTATCCACAATCATGGATGGCAAGAGACTTGTTCATCAGTGGGCATTCAGGAAGGAAATTAAGCCAATCATAGCACCCCTTACTGCAGGCTTGGCCGAGACCAGTTAACTCCGCACAAATAGACAATTGAACCAGCGTCCTTCCCGGCCTCTGTGGCTCAACTATACATCGGATCATTTCAGTGAACCATCGGGCAGTGCTGTTACTTAGATATGTCTGACTTTTGAAGTTCAAATGAAACAGTTTCCAATACTTCTTGAACATCCTAAGTTTTTTGTTAACTTCCAGATGCAACAGCTAATGAAAGCTGCAAAGGAAGGTACTAAAGATGGATTGGAAAAGACCAAAGCTGCTGTTCTTAAAAGGGGCCGCTCGTTTATTAGACACAGGTATCAAGGTGAGTGGGCAAAGTGCTAATATCACAGAGCAAATACATGATCAATTGTAATTTCAGCAGACTCTTCTCAGAAGGCTTATGCACTTTTCAAGAGTTTTTTGCTAATCTGTGTATTAACATTAAGAAAATGATTAGAGAATGCCACAAACTTTCTGAATGTGCTAGTTTTTGCTCCACAGTGCTGCTGCCCCTCACCCCAACCCTGCTCAAATGCACTCCTGCTTTGGAGCATGAGTTACTGACTAACGATGAGGACTGTGAATCCTGGGTTATTCTCGCCTTCCCCCACCAAGGTCAATTGTTGTGGCCCTGCAATTATCCGGGCTGAAATCACAGCCTGTGGATTGAACCTGTGACTGTTTTGACCAGTATGATTCAATCCCACTCTGTGGTGCATTTACCCACTCAAACCAGCAGGCTAGCCTCCGAGTGGTACAAGAAGCTGAAAACAGCCTAAAAAGTGTGCAAGTATCCACAACTAATTAATTATCCACCGTTCATTTACTTTAAAACGTGGTCAAGTGTAAGATCTGTAACAGAGTAATAATGAAAATGCTAATTGTACCCGGCTGATTGCCCATTGAATTGCTCGAGGTTTAATCAGGGTCTGGAGTTTAGTTTTGATAACCAATGTCAAGCCAGGGAAAATGGGAGATCATTCTAAATTAGAACCATTGGGCCTCAAAAAGAGCTAGGGGCTTGTTTACTTTTCCTTCAACAGAGCAGTGAGAATACTATCTTTTATTCAGTGCAGTTCCACACAATTTCCATTACAGGTAATATCCAGAACTCTCCAATTCCTCAAACAGCTTTACCACTGCCTTTTAGGAAGCTTAACAATGCCTACTTTATTAGGGGGCTGGAGAACGGGGAGGGGGGGGGGTGGGAAGGGGAGCTAAACTAAACAATTTCGACCATTCCACCTTATGGGGGGTGGAGGTATAAACAGTGCTTACTGGTCCACTTTATTGCGGGGGGGGGGGGGCGGAATCGGTGTGGGAGCAGTTTAAACAGTGTCTACTAGTCCACCTTATTTCGGGGTGTGGGGGAGCAGTTTAAACAGTGCCTACTAGTCCACCTTATTTCGGGGTGTGGGGGAGCAGTTTAAACAGTGCCTACTAGTCCACTTTATTTGGCGGGAGGGGCAGCAGTGGGGGAGCAGTTTAAACAGTGCCTACTAGTTCACTTTATTATGGGTGTGGTTTAACAGTGCCCACTCGTCCACTTTATTATGGGAGGGGTTAAACACTGCCTACTCGTCCACTTTATTACAGTGTTCATTCTGAAGATGCAATAAACTTCAGTGCCAGCTCTTCTGATTTCCAATCAGAAGGTCTCTGCGAGAGAAAAACATCCGTTTCTCTAGTAAGGAAATCTGAATATAACTTTTAGAGCATCTGAAGGTTTTGGTGATCAGTTGCAATGTGGGCCAATGACCATGAGTCTGGTGCTCGGATCAGTAGAAGGTGACACGTTTAATCTGCATTGTGAGAAATGTAGTCCGGCAAGAAAACACTTGCACAGTGTAACACTGGTGTGTTTTGGGAGTGTGTGACCTGGTTGACCCTCTTCATTCAGATAAGGAGTAGATACACAATTCAACTGGACTTCTACCACAGCCCCCAGAGAGAAGTGTAGGCCTGTGCAGAGAAATTCTTGGGAAGCATTTGTAACATGCATTGGCTGGCGTAATGGTGAAAAGAAATCTGAATTATTTTTTTTAATGTATTTGTTGAGCCAGTGCACCTCATCACTAATTTTATTTGCAGAGATCCCTAAGCATCTCAGCCGAAAGAGCCCAAACCAACTATCCTTTTCCTAATAGAATATTCCTCTATCGGCCAAAAATAGTCGTGCTGTGATTGACAGGAGAGTGGCTCTTGCAGGCAATGGAAATGTTAAGACACACGCAATAAGACACACGCAATAAATTGCTGCTCTTCTGAGACTGGAGGTGAGGCACATTGGAGGGATAGTGTATCCTTCATGTGACGCAGATTATAGCTGACCCACAAATAATTCTTGCTTCGAGCTGAGGAATGGAACATTTTCTATTTAGCACGCTTGAAAAATCAACATAAACAAGGCGTCCCTGCTGCTGTACTTCCATAACTGCATTTAGTGAAGTTTTTTAAAAAGCTGCAAAAAGTTCCCAGAGACAACAGAAATGGCAATCCTAGAAACCTCCATATTTTCAAACTTAACTCTTTGGGAAATATATATATTTTTTAAAATACCCTCAATATTTGAGAACAAGGTGAAAGAAGTTGTACTTTTCCAGGGGTCTAAGAGGTGACTCATTGCTGCACATACAGAGGCACCAATATGCAGCACGATAGACACCCCGCCCCACCAATATTCATCACTGATTTTTATTTGCACACATTTTGTTTTCAGATCACAGGTTTGGATGCTTGGAAGAAGAAGAACAGAATCTCTTTATTGATGTGGACTGCAAACATCCGGAGCCAGTAATGACACCCATGCCCGAGGGTTTGACACAGCAGCAGGTACGTGTTTGTAATCAGTACCCATAAACCCAGCACCATATAAGAAGTGTGTTGTAACTTCAACTTGAGGTATTTGGTTCCCAAGCTCGGAGTATTCTGTGACCTACAGAATAAATTAAGATACTAAATAGCACCTGTAGAATAAAGCAGGTTTTCTTGCTATGCAATCCTGCTTTATGTCAAAACACAAAATGTACATGCACAGTGGAATCAGTTGAGATCCATTCAGATTTTATCGAGCAGAAAAAAAACCTCAAACAAAACTAAAGGGCACTGACAAGAAAAGCAGAAAAATTGGAAGAGACAGTTAAGAAAGAAAGATTTGCATTTATATAGCATCTTTCACGACCATCAGATGCCCCAAAGCACTTTATAGCCAATCAAATACTTGTGGAGTGTACTCATTGTTGTAATGTAGGAAACGTGGTGGCCAATTTGCACACAGCAAGCTCCCACTAACACATATGCGATAATGACCAGATAGTCCATTTTAGTGACGTTGATTAAGGGATAAATGTTGGCCAGGACACGAGGGATAACTCCCCTTCGAAATAGTGCCATGGGATCTTTTATGTCCAGCTGTGAAAGCAGACTGGGTCTTGGTTTAACATCTCATCTCATTAGTGTTTTCCTAATGTTGCTGCATCCAGAATATAATCTCGTTGAATGGTGAATTTGACCTTTCTACAATAGATCTTTTAAAAACATTGATTTTGTTTTACAAAAGTTTTGTGTTGCAATATTTAATCCAGTCTACAGCTAATTAAATTTTTTTAATTGCCTTTTTTATACGTAAATTCTGTCTAACTTGAACGAAATTTATTTTTGCAATAGGTTGTCAGACGATATATTCTTGGTTCAGTTGTTGAAAGTGAGAAGAATTATATGGATGCATTAAAGCGAATTCTAGAGGTAAGGTGGAGCTTGAGGCAAACTAAGCTTTCCCAGTTGGATTTTGGGTTGTTATAACAACCAGAAGTTTGTGCTTTTTAAAAAAATAAATAAATAAAAAATAAAAGAATCTATTTTTAAATCTTTGGAGCATCTCGGCCATTCAAGGTTATTTTTTACAACTTCTTCCGACCAAAGTAAATCTTACCAGATGGTGATCTGGGAATGATTATAAGGCAATAACTCATTGAAAAGTTCACGTGATATCATAAACTGAGAGTACGCATGCGTCATTTACAAAGACCGAACATCATGGTGATGCTAACTGCTTTGAAATTACTCCCACGTGTCTCTAGTTTTAAAACAAAATGTACATTGTAAGCGGTCTGGGAGTGGATTATCTCAGTTTGTGTCTTTTTTTGTTAATGGTGTTTGTCATGACAAATGTGGAGCAGGAGGAATTAATGATGGATGACGCCACTGGATTTATTAAGTGGTAAACTATAGTTAATTACTTGGAAATAACAGCCATTGTGTTATATGTAATTGTAAGACTTTTATATATTTAAAACCTAGAACAGTCTCTATGCCTTCCCCTCGGCCTTTCTGAATTCTGGGACAAAAAACAGCTTGAATAGCTTAACCGTTAAATGGTGTGTGGTATTGAGCTATATAGGCCAAGCAATTCCAGATTTGAAGCTATGCTTGAACGTACTTATTATGTCTTTAGATGCTCTGATAATGACTCCACGAGGAAATGTGTTGTACTTGAACTGTAGTGACCTTAGTCCTTCATTTGTAGCTCCAGAGTGAGGATCACACATGGTGGCCTGCCTTTTATAGTAGACCTGGCACACCTGTACAGGTAACCTACAAGTTTCCCACTGCAGTGCCCTCTGGTGGTACACCTTTAATAGTATAAGCAGTAAACATGTAGGATACATGACATCACTCTCCCCCAAGTCCTTCGTGTAAATCGCTTTTGCACTGAATGTGTTCTGGGCTTAGCTCTATCTGGCTGACCCTTGGAGGGTCGTTTCCATCTTGGGTGAGTGGGTGTTGTTTCGTTGGCAGTAGAGGTGCTGGTGGTTTCTGTTTGTGTGTCCATGACTACTCCATTCTCTCTTCCCCCGCGCCCCACCCCCCCGCACCCTCCCTCCCTTCCCACCCTGCCACATACAGATTGTGCCGGTGGCTCATTACATTCATATACATTCAAGTCCAAAAAAAATTGCATCTACACTATTACATTCGTGGTACGGTTGTGAGGCAAGTACATTAGAATGGTGAGGTACATACTTGCTATGTACTTGGAATCAGTGCTGGGGTCAGCACTGGTGCGTGAGGACAAACTAGTGCCAGAACTGCTGGATGGTGTCCAGGTAGTCTGGTGGCAGTGCGGTGCCCAGTGCTGGCAGTGGGAACCTGGTCGGCTCAAGTTGCTTGTTCTCGGGGCTTTTACATAGAAACATAGAAAATAGGTGCAGGAGTAGGCCATTCAGCCCTTCAAACTTGCACCGCCTTTCAATAAGATCATGGCTGATCATTCCCTCAGTACCCCTTTCCTGCTTTTTCTCAATACCCCTTGATCCCCTCAGCCGTAAGGGCCATATCTAACTCCCTCTTGAATATATCCAATGAACTGGCATCAACAACTCTCTGCAGCAGGGAATTTCACAGGTTAACAACTCTCTGGGTGAAGAAGTTGCTCCTCATCTCAGTCCTAAATAGCCTACCCCTTATCCTAAGACCATGTCCCCTGGTTCTGGACTTCCCCAACATCGGGAACATTCTTCCCGCATCGAACCTGTCCAGTCCCGTCAGAATCTTGTACGTTTCTATGAGATCCCCTCTCATCCTTCTAAACTCCAGTGAATAAAGGCCCAGTTAATCCAGTCTCTCGTCATATGACAGTCCAACCATCCCTGGAATCAGTCTGGTGAACCTTCGCTGCACTCCCTCAACAGCAAGAACGTCCTTCCTCAGATTAGGAGACCAAAACTGAACACAATATTCCAGGTGAGGCTTCACTAAGGCCCTGTACAACTGCAGTAAGACCTCCCTGCTCCTATACTCAAATTCCCTAACCATGAAGGCCAACATACCATTTGCCTTCTTCACCGCCTGCTGTACCTGCATGCCAACTTTCAATGACTGATGAACCATGACACCCAGGTCTCGTTGCACCTCCCCTTTTCCTAATCTGCTGCCATTCATATAATATTCTGCCTTCGTGTTTTTACCCCCAAAAATGATTAACCTCACATTTATCCACATTATACTGCATCTGCCATGCATTTGCCTCACCTAACCTGTCCAAGTCACCCTGTAGCCTCTTAGCGTCCTCCTCACAGCTCACATCGCCACCCAGTTTAGTGTCATCTGCAAACTTGGAGATATTACACTCAATTCCTTCATCTAAATCGTTAATTTATATTGTAAAGAGCTGGGGTCCCAGCACTGAGCCCTGCGGCACTCCACTGATCACTGCCCGCCATTCTGAAAAGGACCCGTTTATCCCGACTTTCTGCTTCCTGTCTGCCAACCAGTTCTCTATCCTCATCAGTACATTACCCCCAATACCATGTGCTTTGATTTTGCACAACAATCTCTTGTGCGGGACCTTGTCAAAAGCCTTTTGAAAGTCCAAATACACCACATCCACTGGTTCTCCCTTGTCCACTCTACTAGTTACATCCTCAAAAAATTCCAGAAGATTCGTCAAACATGATTTCCTTTTCATAAATCCATGCTGACTTGGTCCGATCCTGCTACTGCTTTCCAAAAGCGCTGCTATTTCATCCTTAATGATTGATTCCAACATTTTCCCCACTACTAATGTCAGGCTAACCGGTCTATAATTACCCGTTTTATCTCTCCCTCCTTTTTTAAAAAGTGGTATTACATTAGCTACCCTCCAGTCCATAGGAACTGATCCAAAGTCGATAGACTGTTGAAAAATGATAACCAATGCATCCACTATTTCGAGGGCCACTTCCTTAAGTACTCTGGGGGGGCAGACTATCAGGTACTGGGAATTTATCGGCCTTCAATTCCATCAATTTCCCTAACACAATTTCCCACCTAATAAGGATATCCTTCAGTTCCTCCTTCTCATTAGATCCACTGTCCCCCAGTACATTTGGAAGGTTATTTGTGTCTTCCTTCGTGAAGACAGAACCGAAGTATTTGTTCAGTTGGTCTGCCGTTTCTTTGTTCCCCATTATAAATTCACCTGAATCCGACTGCAAGGGACCTACATTTGTCTTCACTAATCTTTTTCTCTTCACATATATTTATAGAAGCTTTTGCAGTCAGTTTTTATGTTCCCTGCAAGCTTCCTCTCGTACTCTATTTCCCCCCTCTTAATTAAACCCTTAGGCCTCCTATGTTCAGTTCTAAATTTCTCCCAGTCCTCAGGTTTGTTGCTTTTTCCAGCCAATTTATATGCCTCTTCCTTGGTTTTAACACTATCCTTAATTTCCCTTGTTAGCCACGGTTGAGCCACCTTCCCCATTTTATTTTTACTCAAGATAGGGATGTACAATTGCTGAAGTTCATCCCTGTGATCTTTAAATGTTTGCCATTGCTTATCCACCGTCAACCCTATAAGTATCATTTGCCAGTCTATTCTAGCCAATTCACGCCTCATACCATCGAAGTTACCTTTCCTTAAGTTCAGGACCCTAGTTTCTGAATTAACTGTGTCACTCTGCATCTTAATAAATAATTCTACCATATTATGGTCACTCTTCCCCAAGGGGCCTCGCACAACAAGATTGGTAATTAGTCCCTCCTCATTACACATCACCCAGTCTAGGATGGCCAGCTCTCTAGTTGGTTCCTCGACATACTGGTCTAGAAAACCATCCCTAATACACTCCAGGAAATCCTCCTCCACCACATTGCTACCAGTTTGGTTAGCCCAATCAATATGTAGATTAAAGTCGCCCATGATAACTGCTGTACCTTTATTGCACACATCCCTTATTTCTTGTTTGATGCTGTCCCCAACCTCACTACTACTATTTGGTGATCTGTACACAACTCCCACGAGTGTTTTCTGCCCTTTGTTATTCCACAGCTCCACCCATACCGATTCCACATCATCCAGGCTAATGTCCCTCCTTACTATTGCATTAATTTCTTCTTTAACCAGCAATGCCACCCCGCCTCCTTTTCCTCTCTGCCTATCCTTCCTAAGTGTTGAATACCCCTAGATGTTGAGTTCCCAGCTTTGGTCACCATGGAGCCACGTCTCAGTGATGCCAATTACATCATATCCGTTAACTGCTGTCTGTGCAGTTAATTTGTCCACCTTATTCCGAATACTCCTCGCTTTGAGGCACAGAGCCTTCAGGCTTGTCTTTTTAAAACACTTTTCCCCTTTAGAATTTTGCTGCAGTGTGGCCCTTTTTGTTTTTCGCCTTGGGTTTATCTGTCCTCCACTTTTACTATTCTTCTTTCTATCTTTTGCTTCTGTCTCCATTATATTTCCCTCTGTCTCCCTGCATAGGTTCCCATCCCCCTGCCATGTTAGTTTAACTCCTCCCCAACAGCACTAGCAAACACTCCCCCTAGGACATTGGCTCCGGTCCTGCCCAGGTGCAGACCAGCTGGTTTGTACTGGTCCCACCTCCCCCAGAACTGGTTCCAATGTCCCAGGAATTTGAATCCCTCCCTTCTACACCACTCCTCAAGCCACAAATTTATCTGAGCTATCCTGCGATTCCTACTCTGACTAGCACGTGGCACTGGTAGCAATCCTGAGATTACTACTTTTGAGGTCCTACTTTTTAATTTAGCTCCTAGCTCCCTAAATTCGCCTTGCAGGATCTCATCCGATTTTTTACCTATATTGTTGGTACCTATATGCACCACGACAACTGGCTTTTCACCCTCCCTTTTCAGAATGTCCTGCAACCGCTCCGAGACATTCTTGACCCTTGCACCAGGGAGGCAACATACCCTCCTGGAGTCTTGGTTGCGGCCTATCTATTCCCCTTACAATTGAATCCCCTATCACGATCGCTCTCCTAGTCTTTTTCCTGTCCTCCTGTGCAGCAGAGCCAGCCACGGTGCCATGAACTTGGCTGCTGCTGCCCTCCCCTGATGAGTCATCCCCCTCAACAGTACCCAAAGTGATGTATCTGTTTTGCAGGGGGATGACGGCAGGGGACCCCTGCACTACCTTCCTTGCACTGCTCCTTCCTGTTGGCCACCCATTCACTATTTGGCTGTGTATCCTTTACCTGCAGTAAGACCAACTCACTAAACGTGCTATTCATGTCATTCTCAGCATCGTGGATGCTCCAGAGTGAATCCACCCGCAGCTCCAGTGCCGCAATGCGGTCCGTCAGGAGCTGCAGCCGGACACACTTCCCGCACACATGGTCATCGGGGACACCGGAAGCGCCCCTGACTTCCCACATAGTACAGGAGGAGCATAACACGTGTCCGAGCTGTCCTGCCATGATTTAATCCTTAGATAAACTTAATTTGGCAACAACAATACTAAAGGTTACTTACTGATAAAGAAAAGAAAAAAGAAAAGCTACTTGCCAATCATCAGCCAATCACTTTCCCCCTTGGCTGTGACGTCACCTTTCAATTTCTTTCCACTTCTTTGCCTTCTCTCCCTGCTGCAGCTGCATCGCTGGCCTTTATAGGCTGCTCCGATCTGCTCCCACCTCCGCCGACTCCCCGAACTCCTGGTCTCGCTGGGCCTTTATAGGCCTCTCCGATCTGCCGCTCGAACTCCCGATTCCCCGAACTCCTGCCTTTGCTCCTAGCGTCGGGCAGGTTCACAGATATCTGTGACCTCCCTGTCCTCTCCTTGCATCCCGGGTTGCTGCTGCTCCCTGAGGAGCAGTCGTTGAGCAGGGAACTGCTGACTCACTTGCCTGGGCGTTATTTGTTTTGGGATCCTGGCTGGTCTCGATCCCATTTGGCAGAACCGTTGCGGATGATCCTTTATTCCCGGTTATGGCCTTGGTGGCAGTAGGGACTGGGAGCTGCGCCTTGGCATGATTTGCTCTTTCAGGTTTGTGGCGGTTGGTGCCATCGGGTGTCTGAGAGCTGAAGCCGATCAGGGGCAGGGTATCGATACCAGTACCATTGCCCTCCTGAGATCGCTTTCTCTGCAGGTTGTATGTATTGGCTGCTTGTGGCCATACTCCATGGTGCATCACTCTGGTCCCAGGCACGCAGGCTACAGCATTGGGTAGCTCGCTGGGCCTGTGTGCTCCCGATGGGTGTTTGCCTGCTGCATTGACTGAATGCAGCTGAAATCCTACATCGCACAACGTTTCATTACTCATCGTAAATAACCTGTGGCTCCGATCGCAATCGCGTGACTTTTCTTTGCTTATTGTATGTACACAACTCTGATCATCAATTACACATTTTAGATCCAACACAGTTGCTATTACATTGAGTGTGTGAAACCGTTCCTTTAAGTGTGGTGGGTTGCAGGCCTCCTTTAAGAGAGCCTTGCTATCTTTACCCCAATCCTTTTCTTCGTTTGGTGCCACGTGTTGCTCCATCAGCGCTGCACCTCGTGGTCTGGCCGCCGCCATCTTTTTCTTCAGCGCATCACCTCGTGGTTTGGGCACCATCTTTCTTCCATCCACGATGTCAACTGCTGTGATCCTCTTCGCCCCGGGTTCTGCCACCGAAGCTGGGAAGTCGCCTTTGGATCCGATTTTCTTCCTCCGGAGTCCTGCCACTGGAGCCTGGAACATGCATTTGGGTCATCTCAGCTGGATCATCTTCACATAGTCGTGCTGAGCGGTCTGTGCCTCGGGTGCTGTGCTGGTCTGTTCTCTGGTGCCGGATC
Organism: Pristiophorus japonicus; assembly: GCF_044704955.1. Classification (NCBI taxonomy): domain Eukaryota; kingdom Metazoa; phylum Chordata; class Chondrichthyes; family Pristiophoridae; genus Pristiophorus; species Pristiophorus japonicus. The sequence goes on along the minus strand of NC_091983.1, from coordinate 41,136,942 downwards.
CAACCTCAGGCCAGGGCTTGTTTTGCCTCTGAGCGCGGAGGATGTCGATAGCTGGAGGGATGACATTTTCCCAGCTCCAATGGATCTTCTCCATTGACCTTCTTCCGAGTAGCTTTGGTCCATCTCCTGCAACAATCCACAGAGGTAACTTGTGCACCGTGCCATCATGGAGTACCTTAACATCCTCACTACCAATGACTGGGATAAGTTCATCGGTGTAGGTGCGCAGCTTTGCCTGAACCAGGACCAACTTGGGTCGTTCAGCTTGGTTGTCCCATAGCATCTCAAAGGCTTCTTGATTCATTACTGACTGGCTCGCCCCTGTGTCCACTTCCATGAAGACTGGAACGCCATTTATCTCGACTTCCATCCTCAACAGGGAACGTTCGGTGGTGCAGGTAAACATGCTATATACCTCATCGTGGGGCTGAGTTGCCTCTTTGACTATCGCTTCATTATCCGCGCTGGATTCATGGCCATCTGCAGACTCTTCATCAACACAGTGAGTCATATTTCTTTTATACATTTGCTGGAGGTGGCCCTTTGTGCTGCAGCCTTTACACACATAGTCTTTAAAGTGGCACTGGTGAGCCCTGTGATTCCCTCCGCAACGCCAGCATGGTGCTACTCGATTAGCCCCCCTCGGCAGACTCTTGAGTTAAGGGACTCGGGGGCCTGTTCTCTCTCCCCTGAGAAGAGTCACGTTCTACAGTCCAGCCTCTAAAACGCACCATTCTGTGTACAGTACTTGCCGGGTTTGAGTCCTGAGGATGAGTCATCTGCCTAGAGCCGCAGGTCGAGGTCATGAATGCTTGGCTCACGGAGATGGCCTTCTGCAGTGTGACTGTGGTATCCGCAGATAGTAACTTATGAAGAAGGCCCTCATGGCCGATTCCAATGATAAAGATATCCCTTCGGTGAGGTGGTCGCCGAAATCACACTGTGCCACCAGCCTCCTGAGGTCTGCAGCAAATTTCACGATTTCCTGGCCTTCGGGCTATCGGTGGGTGTAAAACCGGTGTCTGGCTGTGAGGATGCTCTCTTTGGGCTTAAGTTATTCTTGGATCAGTGTTACAAGCTCCTCGTATGTCTTGGTCATTGTCTTCGCTGGTGCCAGCAAGTCCCTGACGAGGCCATAGACGGTGGGCCCACAACTGGTTAGCAGTATACCTCTGCGCTTATAAGCCATTGTGGTTGGATTGTCACCTGCCAGGTCATTTGCTGTGAAGAAATGGTCGAGCCCCTCCACAAAGGCGTCCCAATCATCATCATCGGCGAACTGCTGCAACGTACCAAAGTTAGCCATTTTCGCATGAAAGTCCGTAATCTCGTCGCCAATTTTTATGTCTTTAGATGCTCTGATAATCACTCCACGAGGCAATGTGTTGTACTTGACGTAGTCCTTGATAACTCCAGAGTGAGGATCACACCTGTGGCCTGCCTTTTATACTAGGCCAGGCAGACCTGTACAGGTAACCTATAAGTCACCCACTACAGTGCCCTCTGGTGGCACACCTTGTAATAGTACAAGCAGTAACCATGTAGGATACATGGCAGTCATGGTTACAGTTTGATTTAGTTTTTCTCTCTCCACAGCAATACGAGAATCCTCTTTCAGAAATGGATCCAAAACTATTAAGCGAAAGGAAACTAAAAATGGTATTTTACCGAATAAAGGAGATTCTTCAGTGCCATTCCTTGTTCCAGATTGCCTTAGCTAGTCGTGTGACTGAGTGGGACTCCGTTGAAATGATTGGAGATGTCTTTGTTGCCTCGGTAAGTCTTTGAATGAAAATAAAATATGATTGTTAATGCAGAGTCGAGGATGCTGCGAATGTTTTCTCAGAAAGGATAAAGACCTGGAAATCCAGGCATTGCTGGGTCCAAGCTGGAGCTTGACAAATCATCCGTATATCGGGAGAGAGGATATTTGCATGGACAAGATTGGGGTATTTACCCATAAATTGCCCAGCAAATGTCCTCAAAATTCTTGCGCCTGATAAAAGCAGGCACATAGCCTACTTTTACAGGCATAAGAGTTTAAAAACATACAAAAATATAATTAAATTAAAATTAAAAAACACATTTTATTTTTAAAAACCCTGCCCACTACGTTAAATTTATTTTAAACCATAATTTAAAAAAACTTAATAAAAACTCATTGTTTTTTTCCTTAAGATATTTATTAACTTTAATTTAAATTAATTTTAATTGTGAGATTTTAAAAAAAATTTAATTTGGTGTTATTGTGTTTGGGTTTTTTTTCTCAATAGCAATGAGAACTTGTTGATGCGAAGTTCCCATTGCTATTAATTGAGAATACTGTACCTGATTGGTTGAGCAGTCACATGTGACGACACCTTCTGCATTCGAACCTGGAGAATGGGAGGGTGCTTCGTAGCACGGGATGAGAAGGCCTCCCCAACAGAATCTCACGCTCCTCTGGGACCACCAAATTGTTCAGGTCAGAAGCCTCCGACTGCAATTTCAGCCGCATTCAGTTATTGGAAGGAGATAACGAGAAGGGTTACACAGTAGACGCCAGAACTTAAGGGAATGGCTGAGGAAAGATTGACTAGCCTGGGCCTTTTCTCTCTTTGAAGATAAAACTAGGAGGGAATATGATGAAAGTGTTTAAAATTATGAAAGATTTGAACAATTTGATGTAAGTACGCTTTTCTACTGTACAGAATTGAAGTACATGGGGTCATATTTACAAATTAAGTTCAACAAAAGAAAATAGGAAATACAGCAGGAACCTTTTTGCTAAAATGTTGGTAAGTATCTGGAACAGCCTGCCGACATGGGTGGTGGAACAAGAAACCTTAATGGGTTTTGAGAAGGAATGGAATTGGCTCTTGTCAATAAATGGAATTCAGGGTTATTAGAAATGTACCAGTAGAATGCTGTGGAGAGGTGGGCTACATGGACCAAAAGTTGTCTCCTGGCCCGAAACTGTTACTGTGGGCTAGAATTTCCATTCCATTTCCGCCGGTCTTTTCGGCGCTACTGTTCCTTTTCAGCGGAAAACCACCTGGCGAACATTTCCACTCCATTTCTCAGAGTTCCGCCGGCGTTTTTGAAATATCGCTGGAGAGTGGCCCGCCGGCGTGCACCGCCGACAAAAGTACTACCGTCCAAGTTTGGGCTCAGCGGCGACCCGTAGGTAAGATCGAAAGAGACGCCCACGAAAAGCAGCTGGAGCTGAGCGGTCGGCAAGTAGCCCTGCAAAGAAAGGAAAGTTAAAGATTTTTTAATAATTCTTTTAAAATTCTTTCACAGCAATTAAGTTAAAAAGAGTCTTGAGAATGTGTTCTGATTTTCTTTTATTTTTAGTTTCTTGGAAAAATTATTTTTTGAGTTTTTCCCCCCTCCCTAGGACCAACCGCAGCCTCAGTCTAAATTTGAGAAACATAGAAAGATGGAAACATAGAAAATAGGTGCAGGAGTAGGACATTCGGCCCTTTGAGCCTGCACCGCCATTCAATAAGATCATGGCTGATCATTCCCTCAGTACCCCTTTCCTGCTTTCTCTCAATACCCGTTGATCCCCTTAGCCGTAAGGGCCATATCTAAATCCCTCTTGAATATATCCAATGAACTGGCATCAACAACTCTCTGCAGTAGGGAATTCCACAGGTTAACAACTCTCTGAGTGAAGAAGTTTCTCTCATCTCAGTCCTAAATTGCCGATTCCTTATCCTAAGACTGTGTCCCCTGCTTCTGGACTTCCCCAACATTGGGAACATTCTACCCGCATCTAACCTGTCCCGTCCCGTCAGAATCTTATATATTTCTATGAGACCCCCTCTCATCCTTTTAAACTCTAATGTATCAAGGCCCAGTGGATCCAGTCTCTCCTCATTTGTCAGACCTGCCATCCCGGGAATCAGTCTGGTGAACCTTCGCTGCACTCCCTCAATAGCAAGAACGTCTTTCTTCAGATTAGGAGAATAAAACTTAACACAATATTCCAGGTGAGGCCTCAGCAAGGCCCTGTACAACTGCAGTAAGACCTCCCTGCTCCTATACTCAAATCCCCTAGCTATGAAGGCTAACATACCATTTGCCTTCTTCACCGCCTGCTGTACCTGCATGCCAACTTTCAATGACTGATGAACCATGACACCCAGGTCTCGTTGCACCTCCCCTTTTCCTAATCTGCCGCCATTCAGATAATCTGTCTTCACGTTTTTGCCCCCAAAGTGGATAACCTCACATTTATCAACATATACTGCATCTGTCATGCACTTGCCCACTCACCTAACCTGTGCAAGTCACCCTGCAGCCTCCGAGCATCCCCCTCACAGCTCACACTGTCACCCATTTCAGTTTCATCTGCAAATTTGGAGATATTACACTCAATTCCTTCATCCAAATCATTGATGTATATTGTAAAGAGCTGGGGTCCCAGCACTGAGCCCTGCGGCACTCCACTAGTCACTGCCTGCCATTCTGAAAAGGATCCGTTTATCCCGACTCTCTGCTTCCTCTCTGCCAACCAGTTCTCTATCCACGTCAGTATATTACCCCCACTACCATGTGCTTTGATTTTGCACAACAATCTCTTGTGCGGGACCTTGTCAAAAGTCTTTTGAAAGTCCAAATACACGACATCCACTGGTTCTCCCTTGTCCACCCTACTAGTTACATCCTCAAAAAATTCCAGAAGATTTGTCAAGCATGATTTCCCCTTCATAAAACCATGATGACTTGGACCGATCCTGTCACTGTTTTCCAAATGCACTGCTGTTTCATCCTTAATAATTGATTCCAACATTTTCCCCACTACTGATGTCAGGCTAACCGGTCTATAATTACCCACTTGCTCTCTCCCTCCCTTTTTAAAAAGTGGTGTTACATTACATAAGAACATAAGAACATAAGAATTAGGAACAGGAGTAGGCCATCTAGCCCCTCGAGCCTGCTCCGCCATTCAACAAGTTCATGGCTGATCTGGTCGTGGACTCAGCTCCACTTACCCGCCCGCTCCCCGTAACCCTTATTTCCCTTATTGGTTAAAAATCTATCTATCTGTGATTTGAAAACATTCATAGAGCTAGCCTCAACTGCTTCCTTGGGCAGAGAATTCCACAGATTCACAACCCTCTGGGAGAAGAAATTCCTTCTCAACTCGGTTTTAAATTGGCTCTCCCGTATTTTGAGGCTGTGCCCCCTAGTTGTAGTCTCCCCGACCAGTGGAAACAACCTCTCTGCCTCTATCTTGTCTATCCCTTTCATTTTAAATGTTTCTATAAGATCACCCCTCATCCTTCTGAACTCCAAGGAGTAAAGACCCAGTCTACTCAATCTATCATCATATGGTAACCCCCTCATCTCCGGAATCAGCATAGTGAATCGTTTCTGTACCCCCTCCAAAGCTAGTATATCCTTCCTTAAGTAAGGTGACCAAAACTGCATGCAGTACTCCAGGTGCGGCCTCACCAATACCCTGTACAGTTGCAGCAGGACCTCCCTGCTTTTGTACTCCATCCCTCCTGCAATGAAGGCCAATATTCCATTCGCCTTCCTGATTACCCGCTGAACCTGCAAACTAACTTTTTGGGATTCATGTACAAGGACACCCAGGTCCCTCTGCACTGCAGCATGTTGTAATTTCTCCCCATTCAAATAATATTCCCTTTTTACTGTTTTTTTTCCAAGGTGGATGACCTCACATTTTCCGACATTGTATTCCATCTGCCAACCCTTAGCCCATTCGCTTAACCTATCTAAATCTCTTTGCAGCCTCTCTGTGTCCTCTACACAACCCGCTTTCCCACAAATCTTTGTGTCATCTACAAATTTTGTTACACTACACTCTGTCCCCTCTTGCAGGTCATTTATGTATATTGTAAACAGTTGTGGTCCCAGCACCGATCCCTGTGGCACACCACTAACCACCGATTTCCAAACCGAAAAGGACCCATTTATCCCGACTCTCTGCTTCCTGTTAGCCAGCCAATTCTCGATCCATGCTAATACATTTCCTCCGACTCTGCGTACCTTTATCTTCTGCAGTAACCTTTTGTGTGGCACCTTATCGAATGCCTTTTGGAAATCTAAATACACCACATCCATCGGTACACCATGCTCATTATATCCTCAAAGAGTTCCAGTAAATTAGTTAAACATGATTTCCCCTTCATGAATCCATGTTGCGTCTGCTTGATTGCACTATTCCTATCTAGATGTCCCGCTATTTTTTCCTTAATGATAGCTACAAGCATTTTCCCCACTACATGTGTTAAACTAACCGGCCTATAGTTACCTGCCTTTTGTCTGCCCCCTTTTTTAAACAGAGGCATTACATTAGCTGCTTTCCAATCCGCTGGTACCTCCCCAATTTTGGTAGATTATAACGAATGCATCTGCTATAACTTCTGCCATCTCTTTTAATACCCCGGGATGCATTTCATCAGGACCAGGGGACTTGTCTACCTTGAGTCCCATTAGCCTGTCCAGCACTACCCCCCTAGTGATAGTGATTATCTCAAGGTCCTCCCTTCCCACATTCCCGTGACCAGCAATTTGTGGCATGGTTTTTGAGTCTTCCACTGTGAAGACCGAAGCAAAATAATTGTTTACGGTCTCAGCCATTTCCACATTTCCCATTATTAAATCCCCCTTCTCATCTTTTAAGGGACCAACACTTACTTTAGTCACGCTTTTCCGTTTTATATATCGGTAAAAGCTTTTACTATCCGTTTTTATGTTTTGCGCAAGTTTACTTTCGTAATCTATCTTTCCTTTCTTTATTGCTTTCTTAGTCATTCTTTGCTGTCGTTTAAAATTTTCCCAATCTTCTAGTTTCCCACTAACCTTGGGCACCTTATACGCATTGGTTTTTAATTTGATACTCTCCTTTATTTCCTTGGTTATCCACGGCTGGTTATCCCTTCTCTTTCCACCCTTTTTCACTGGAATATATTTTTGTTGAGCACTATGAAAGAGCTCCTTAAAAGTCCTCCACTTTTCCTCAATTGTGCCACCATTTAGTCTGTGTTCCCAGTCTACTTTAACCAACTCTGCCCTCATCCCACTGTAGTCCCCTTTATTTAAGCATAGTACGCTCGTTTGAGACACTACTTCCTCACCCTCCATCTGTATTACAAATTCAACCATACTGTGTTCACTCATTCCGAGAGGATCTTTTACTATTAGCTACCCTCCAGTCCATAGGAACTGATCCAGAGTCGATAGACTTTTGGAAAATGATCACCAATGCATCCACTATTTCTGGGGCTACTTCCTTAAGTACTCTGGGATGCAGACTATCAGGCCCCAGGAATTTATCGGCTTTCAATCCCATCAATTTCCTTAACACAATTTCCCACCTAATAAGGATATCCTTCAGTTCCTCCTTCTCACGAGACCCTCGGCCCCCTAGTACTTCCGGAAGGTTATTTGTGTGTTCCTTCGTGAAGACAGAACCAAAGTATTTGTTCAATTGGTCAGCCATTTCTTTGTTCCCCATTATAAATTCATCTGAATCCGACTGCAAGGGACCTACGTTTGTCTTCACTAATCTTTTTCTCTTCACATATCTATAGAAGCTTTGCAGTCAGTTTTTATGTTCCCGGCAAGCTTCCTCTCGTATTCTATTTTCCCCTTCTTAATTAAACCCTTTGTTCTCCTCTGCTGAATTCTAAATTTCTCCCAGTCCTCAGGTTTGTTGCTTTTTCTGGCCAATTTATATGCCTCTTCCTTGGATTTACCACTATCCTTAATTTCCCTTGTTAGCCACGGTTGAGCCACCTTCCCCGTTTTATTTTTACTCCAGACAGGGATGTACAATTGCGGAAGTTCATTCATGTGATCTTTAAATGTTTGCCATTGCCTATCCACCGTCAACCCTTTAAGTATCATTTGCCAGTCTATTCTAGCCAATTCACGCCTCATACCATCGAAGTTACTTTTCCTTAAGTTCAGGATCCTAGTTTCCGAATTAACGGTGTCACTCTCCATCTTAATAAAGAATTCTACCATGTTATGGCCACTCTTCCCCAAGGGGCCTCACACAACAAGATTTCTAATTAGTCCTTTCTCATTACACATCACCCAGTCTAGGATGGCCAGCTTCCTAGTTGGTTTCTCGACATATTGGTCTCGAAAACCATCCCTAATACACTTCAGGAAATCTTCCTCCACCACATTGCTACCAGTTTGGTTAGCCCAATCAATATGTAGATTAAAGTCACCCATGATAACTGCTGTACCTTTATTGCATGCATCCCTAATTTCTTGTTTGATGCTGTCCCCAACCTTACTACTACTGTTTGGTGGTCTGTACACAACTCCCACTAGTGTTTTCTCCCCCTTGGTATTCCGTAGCTCCACCCATACCGATTCCACATCATCCAAACTAATGTCCTTTCTTACTATTGCATTAATTTCCTCTCTAACCAGCAATGCCACCTCGCCTCCTTTTCCTTTCTGTCTATCCTTTCTAAATGTTGAATACCCCTGGATGTTGCGTTCCCAGCCTTGGTCACCCTGGAGTCATGTCTCCGTGATGCCAATTACATCATACCCATTAACTGCACAGTTAATTCGTCCACCTTATTCTGAATACTCCTCGCTTTGAGGCACAGAGTCTTCAGGCTTGTCTTTCTAACACACTTTGCCCCTTTAGAATTTTGCTGTAATGTGGCCCCTTTTGCTTTTTGCCTTAGGTTTCTCTGCCCTCCACTTTTACTTTTGTTCTTTCTATCTTTTGCTTCTGCCCCCATTCTACTTCCCACTGTCTCCCTGCATAGGTTCCCATCCCCCTGCCATATTAGTTTAACTCCTCCCCAACAGCACTAGCAAACACTCCCCCTAGGACATTGGTTCCGGTCCTGCCCAGGTGCTGACCGTGCGGTTTGTACTGGTCCCACCTCCCCCAGAACCGATTCCAATGTCCCAGGAATTTGAATGCCTCCCTTCTGCACCACTGCTCAAGCCACGTATTCATCTGAGCTATTCTGCGATTCCTACTCTGACTAGCACGTGGCACTGGTAGCAATAGTGAGATTACTACTTTTGAGGTCCTACTTTTTAATTTAGCTCCTAGCTCCCTAAATTTGTCACGTAGGACCTTATCCCGTTTTTTACCTATATTGTTGGTACCTATATGCACCACAGCAACTGGTTGTTCACCCTCCCTTTTCAGAATGTCCTGCACCCGCTCCGAGACATCCTTGACCCTTGCACCAGGGAGGCAACATACCATTCTGGAGTCTCGGTTGCGGCAACAGAAACGCCTATCTATTCCCCTTACAATTGAATCCCCTATCACTATAGCTCTCCCACTCTTTTTCCTGCCCTCCTGTGTAGCAGAGCCACCCATGGTGCCATGAACTTGGCTGCTGCTGCTCCACCCTGATGAGTCATCCCCCTCAACAGTGCCCAAAGCAGTGTATCTGTTTTGCAGGGGGATGACCACAGGGGACCCCTGCACTACCTTCCTTGCACTGCTCTTCCTGTTGGTCATCCATTCCCTATCTGGCTGTGTGCCCTTTACCTGCGATAAGACCAACTCACTCAATTTGCTATTCACGTCATTCTCAGCATCGTGGATGCTCCAGAGTTTATCCACCCGCAGCTCCAGTGCCGCAACGCGGTCCGTCAGGAGCTGCATGCGGATGCACTTCCCGCACACTTAGTCATCAGGGACACCGGAGGCGTCCCTGACTTCCCATATAGTACAGGAGGAGCATAACACGTGTCCGAGCTGTCCTGCCATAACTTAACCCTTAGATACACTTAAATTGGCAACAACAATGCTAAGGGTTACTTACTAATATAGAAAAGAAAAAGAAAAATTACTTACCAATCACTTACCCCCTTGGCTGTGACATCACCTTTCGATTTTCGATTTCTTTCTACTTCTTTTTTGCCTTCTCTCCCTGCTGCAGCTGCACCGGCTGGGCCTTTATAGGCCTCTCTGAACTGCCTCCCTAACTCCCGCCTCTCCGAACTCCCCGGACTATGAGTGTGGGCCTTTATAGGCCTCTAGCCCCTCTGACGTCCCGCTGCTCCCGTGAATTACCGCCCATTCTGATTAAGAACCGCCCAATTTGCCCAGGATCGTGTTTAACCACGGAGAATCTGCGTGCAAGATCGATTTTCTCACTAGGCGGAATTTTTTTCTTTCTTTGTGCAATTTTTCGCTGCCATTAATTTAAAAGTCTTGGTGATCTTTTTGGGTGGCGATCCGGCGGTGGGGGGTTTTATGGAAATTCTAGCCCAAGGTTACTACACTTCAAACGGCTTTAATAGAATATAGTTAGTAATGCAGAATATTTCATTCACTTTTGAGAGGGTGAAATACCAAGTATAATTGTTTGCAAAATATATCTTGCAAGACTTATCCTCCTTTGAATCCATCAGAAATAAAAGTTATTTTGGTCTGTCTTAAATTTTAAAAGCAGTGTTTTGATTAATTTATTACAAGCTAGTATCTAGTAAAATGCACACTTCTGTAACAATGTTGACTGAAATAAATCTGAATGGGCTAATGTAATGATGTTTCTTGTGTGATGTAGAGAGACCAGTGGGGGCATTGAACATAGACAGTGATGGATAACGCAGGCCTGTGTTAAGTATCAATGCTGTTTTCTATTGGATGTTTGCCTCCTCTGTTTATTTAAGGATCTATCCTATATTCAACTTGTAAATCAAGAGGTACTGAAATGGGAAGGGCATAATGGAGTGGAACAAGAGAGAGAATGTAAAACAACTGATTTAAAAAGTTAGGTGTACTGATAGATTGGAAAAGAAAATGATGATGAAGTGTTTTAAGGGTGATGCAGAAAAATCACTACCTGGTTCCAGCACAGACAAGATTCCTCTTTACTGTAATGTAGAAAATGAAACTGAACACATTTTTAAAATATCAATAAAACTTTCTGGAAGAATCTAAGTGCCAGTTTCAGACCATTAGTGATTCTTTCATTAACATTGTCTCATGAACAGTAATGAAATTCAACATGATCCAAGAAAAAAAACATGAATAAATGTTGATCACCGAACACAATAATGGCCTGTAATTTGCGGCCAGCAGCGAAGCAATATGTTCACCGCTGGCCCCGAAGAAATCTGCCCATAAAGATCTCGTGATCTCTGGAGAGGAGGTTGGCATTTTAGGCATGCAATTGAGATCAGTGTAGTGTAGTGGGAGTTCCATCGCGTGAGCTGCAGTGATGTCAACAAGCTGTCTAAGCAGCCAATCACAATGTAGAATTCTCACAGACCGGGAACCGGGAAGTGAAAAAGATCATTTGATTCTAACTTTTAAAAAATGTTATCGAGAGCAAAACAAAGATTGGGTCTCTCACACGGGGAAAAGGTACAACTAAAATAAAGATGAACAAACCTTTTTAAATATATCTTTTAAAAAAATGTCTTAATTGTAATTTTTATTAAAATGGAGAAATTTGTTACTCCACAAAATTAAAATTTTAGGACCATCATCGGGTGACTTGCTTCCACAAGAGTTCACAGATGTTTCAATGAAGGACCCGATGTTCCAGCCCTGAGCTCCAATTGAGGGGGTGGAAGATGCCTGTGCGTGGATTTTTTTTAATGTGTGGTGACCTTTGCACACCAGCCACCACACGGGCTCGACACGGCATTTATCCAGTGGCAACGGTTGAACCAGGACGTCTGGAGACCTGCTCTGCTGCACAGACCTAGAGCGCACACATATCGCAGTGTGGGCTGGCCCGTGCTGCCTCGGGGCTCTCTGCTGTTCTGGGCCCCATACCCTCATTCGCCGCACCTCTGCCACGATGTTCCAGGGCCGGCGCTCCAGCTCTATTTATAGCCCCGACCTGCGGTGGTGTTCTCACACAGGTCGGGATCGCCCACTATAAGAAAGTTTAGGATCATAATGTTTGTTTAGCAGTCAATATGCTCTTAAAACCCCAGTTACACCTAATCCAACAAGGTCTAGCGTTTAATGGGGTATTTAACAGCGATATTGCTGTGGATAAACTGAAGTTTTCATCAGTTTCACCGATTTCCCTGATTACACTGAATGCCGGCGGTGGGGTGGGGGGTCCGGGGGGAAAGGGGGCGGTGGGTACGCGAGGGCATGGTGTAGCCAGTGTCGGAGCAGTGAATGACTGACCGCAACTTCAGGACTTCTGCGTTAGGATGTGCGTGCACTAAATCCTGAAGTTGCGGTCAGTTTCAAAGGGGTAACAACAGCGGGCCAATTCATTTTAATTTCTAACCTGTATGGATGATATGGCTGGACCCATTATTTCAGGGAGATGGTTTCTCAAGTTCTAAGTTCCGACGGGTGCTGTTACTAGTGTTGAAGTGCTACAATGGCATCATTCAGATTTGTGGCCTTTTGACCCTGTAGTTCAAGCATCCGTGAAAAACAATTGCATAATCTGTTTAGTCAGCAAAAAGGAATGGACAGTTTGGTGAAATAAAGCCAAAGAAAAGCTCACATCATTCAGTGTTTGCTTATGCGGTGGTCTGCAAAATCTCAACTTGAACTTTGCTCACTTTTAAGTAGACTTTCCAAAATGAAGGTATTGTTTGTGTTTGAAACTCAATCCTTTCATCTTCAAACCCATGTAGGAAATTGACATTTTCTGCAGCCCAAATTCAATTGAATACGTGCAAGATCTGTTTGATGATAAAGGGTAATCCTCCTGGGCTGGAGGACAAACAAACTTGCTGTTCATTTATCAGTTGAAATTTGGAATTCACAGTGATGAGTTACTTCAAACTAAATATTGCATTAGATTTTCAGAACTGTGTTTTATTTCTATTGCAGTTTTCTAAGTCAATGGTGCTTGATGCATACAGTGAGTATGTGAACAATTTTAGCACTGCCATGGGAATTCTTAAGAAAGTTTGTGCCACCAAACCTTCCTTTCTGGAATTTTTGAAAGTAAGTAAAGTATCTGGTGAAAATAAAGTGTTTTAAATTGTAAAAACAAAGCACAGGGTGCAAGTTTTGGGTTGGTGGCATGCCAAACGGGAAGATCTCGTGTTTGACAATCTAGCCAAGATGGCAGTCGAGCAGCTATAATCTTCCCCAAGCTGGGGAAGCCAAGATTCGCTGGAGGTCCCACTCCTGGTACCTGTCCTGAAGCCCCAGTTGGAAAGAGCATGCAGGTAAACATCAGATGAGGCCTGTATTAGACTCACTTCTGATCCTGCTCCCCCCCCCCCCACCCCCCTTGCGTGGGTAGCCTGCCAGCGCTTGTTGTCTTACTCGTGCATGAAGAATGGCACTTGGGCTGCTGATGCCTTACGAAGATGTATCCTGAAGAGAGAAAGAGAACAAAAACATGCACATAATGCATTGAATAATTGAATGACTAATCCAGTGGATTAATGGAGTGTAATCTCCAGCCATTTTGCCCCCGAACTCTGAAACACTCTCCCTTAACCCCTCCATCTTGCTCCCTCTCTTCCCACCTCAAATTCCCCCTGAAAACCTACCACTTTGACAACGCCTTTAGACATCTCCCCAAATTATCATCGTACACCTGCTTTTAGTCGTGCATCCAATTGTGCAGTGCCTTCAGATGCTGTGCTGCATTAAAGGTGTGATATTTAATGCAACTCATTGTTGTTAAGATTCATTCGTTTCAATTTTATTGTACAACACTTCAACACTGAAGAAAAGTGGACATTTAACTATGTGTTGTATAGGTTGTAATGTATTTGATCAAAAAAGGTACTGCCTCTGCATTTTATTCTGCTACACATTTCTTTTCAAAAGTATATTGTACAGTTCTGAATCAAAGCTGGTAGCCTGGTGGTGTACAGAGACAATATATGTACGAACTTCAGTTACTACTTTTTTTATTCATTCTCAGGATGTGGGCACTGCTGACAAAGCTGGCATTTATTGCTCATCCCAGTTGCCCTTGAGACGGTATTGTTGACACAATTGAGTGGCATGCTAGACCACTCGAGAGGGCAGTTAAGAGTCAATCATTGAATCTGACTGGAGTTGCATATAGGCCATTCGTGAACCAATTGGGTTATTAAGACAATCCGACAGATTTGTGGTCACTCTTACTGACATCAGCCTTTTATTACGATTTTTATAACTGAATCCAAATTTGGCAAACTGCCATGGTGGGATTTGAACCCGTGTTCTTCGGATTATTAGTCCAGCAACATGACCACTATGCTACTCTACCGATTGGCTCATGTTTTGGACTCCACTAGAACGGCGCACATCGGAGAGGCCCGCCTAATTTGTAGAATAAAAATTGGCCGAATACTTACCTCACGATTTTCCGATAGCTGTAGGCCCATTTCTAGCTCGACGCGGCGCAGCAGGAGCTGCTGGGGACGGAGCTACAGCCCTGCGCCAAAAACAGTGCTGGAGGCTGCACGCGTGCGCAGTAGCTCCAGGCCCTCCCAGCGCGCCCCGTCTCTAGGACGATGACCCTATCCCAGGTGGAAGGGACATCGCCCCTATCCCGGGCCAAGTGGCCTGACGCATCTTGCCTCGTTGGTGGGGCCCGCCCGCCTGGCATCTCGCTGGGGGCGGGCCCCGCCCGAAGAGTCGCCGGCATCTTCTGCGTGCAGGCCCCGCCCGAAGTCCTCGGCGGAGCCCAGCTTCATCGTCTTCTCTTCCCCCCCCTCCCCATCCCCCATTCTTCTTCTCTCCCCCCCACCCCCATTCTTCTTCTCTCCCCCCCACCCCCATTATTCTTCTCCCCCCCACCCCAGTTCCTCTTCTCCCCCCTCTCTTCTTCCCCCCCCCCCTCGCCTCTCTCTCTCTCCCCCCCCCCCCGCCCCCCTTCTCCCCGGTGCTGCAGTAGGTGACTAGAAACTTAATTTTTTATTTATAGTGATTTTTTAAAACATTTATTTTTAATTTTTTAATTTTTTTGGATTGATTTATTGGTTTATTTATTTATTGATTTATTTATCATTTATTATTGATGATGGCTCTTTAAATGTAAAAGTGAAGTGTTTAATGTTTGTAAACCCCCCTTTTCCACCCCCTTCCCCCCCACCCCCCCATTTCTCATTCCCTACGTCTGATTTCTAAGTCTAGGCAAGGTTTTTCTGAGCGTACAAAAATCTACGCTTACTCCATTCTAAGTTAGTTTGGAGTAAGTTTTTACTGCCTAAACTTGCAAAAGAGGCGTAAGTGGCTGGACACGCCCCCTTTTGGAAAAAAAAATCTGTTCTAAAATGAAACTGTTCTAACTCACTAGAACTGGAGCAAACTAAATGCCGAGAATTGCAATTTCTAAGATACTCCATTCTAAACTAATTGCTCCAAAAAAAAAAGGAACAACTCGGGCCGAAACCTGACCCCCTAGTTTTTAACCTGTTATTTATGTAAGCAATTGGCACAGTTACTACAATAGCTGGCAATTGCAGTCAGTATCTATTTGCTCGATTATATGTCTAATATATTTTTCAGCGAGCAGAAGTTTGTTATTCTCCAGATATTACACTTTGTTACAGGCCAAAAAATATTTTTTTGAAGAAAAACCCAGTCACTTCATGTGTTCTTAGCCAGGTACAAAGCAGTTATAATTGCCCTCTGATCCCTGCAGTTCACAACCAGCTACAATTACCTAGGTTTGCCTCAAGGGCACACTGAGTGATAGCCTTAAAAGTGCTGGCAAACACCACAACCAGGCTCCAGGCTCTAGATTATCCACAGGTGAATTATGCAAGATGTGAAATGTTGGGAATTAGGGAGTTGCATATCAACGCGAATTAGAAAATTGGTATCATGTGACTTCATCTGGAATCCAAACAGCAAGTATTGCAAAGCGAAAAATGAGTTCTAATGCAGTTGCAATGGAGAAAACTGTTTGGAGAAGCAAATGAAGGTTCAAGGGAAAACTTCTACTGTAGGTGCTGATTTCCATGGCTGTGGAATCACTGAGTACCACTGACGACAGTTCACAATAGGTTGGCCTGTGAACTGTCTAGTTAGCCCATTACCTAATTTGAGGGTTAATTATGTGGATTGCTTACACTTGTAAATTTGTCTTTTGCACATGTGTTCAAAATTTGGTAAACTTCATTTTTTTTTTAAATATGCAATCTATTCATCCATTTATTTTCTGTAAGGTCAGCACTGTCTCTTGGTTGAGAGGGTCGGTGGGCTACCTGCTCCCAGGTGTTAGTACTTCTACCATGCACAGGAGCAGCTGAAGGGTCTTCCGCACCCCATTCCATGCACCAACTAGTTGTTATTTGCTTTGCACCTTTTCCATGTGGGTTAGATAAGACATTGGGCTTGTATGGGGGGAACATAGGCACAAGTCCAGCCTCGAACACTCACGACAGTCCATTAGTCAACTAATAATATTGGTTTAAAAAATATTACCTCTGGGATACCATTTGCACGCAGTCTTTACCTGTGATAGCTTAAAAGAAGCGCCAATTAAGATTGACCTCAGGACATTTTGGGGTTAAAATTGCATCGTCGCCACCCGAGTGTTAATGTGGTGGATTGGATGGCCCATCCTGTTACATGACCCAACCTGTTACATGACCCACCACACAGCTGGATCCTGGGATCACAGCAGGGCCATGCAAGGCCGTGATGGAGAGGGCACAATCCTTCACATTTTCTGTTTGCATCTCAGCACTACTTGCAAAAGTTGCTGTTGAACCGCGCATTGAGATCAGATCGTGCACACGGCAGCAAATTCTTCGGTTTCCTCTTAACTGCAGCCCTATTGGTTTCATCTCAGTGAGGTTGGTGGCAGGACTCCCTCCTCCCCTCTCCTCCCCAAAATTCAGTCAGTGTGGATTGAGACATTGTGGAAGAGAACCCAGTTCCAAAAACTCAATTAGTCCTTGAAAAGGAATGAGGAGAATTCCTTTAAAATCTTACCCCTGTTCCTGGTGCATTTCCAGAATGGTCAGTCCTCCCTGCACATACCACACACCAAGCCTCTGGAATAGCTTTCACCCGACCCGATTACTATAATCCCTAAAGCTTGGTTGACCCACCAGGCATTGATGCATTGGTCAAACGTAACAATATGCCTTAATAATGCGGACTCGCCTTGAAATTAGTCTTCATGGTTATCCAGAGCTCAAACCACCCTGTAAAGGATCCTTGTTGCCACAATGTACCATGTTTACCATGCACACTTTTTTTACAAAAGCATCATGTCATCTATTTTAACCAAAGAGGAATTTGTCATTTTTTTAATGCGGTTGAAAGGTTGTTTTTTTTTAAATACTTTAGTTCAAATGATGTGACCAGATGATTCATATGGTAACTGCTTGCTGATCTAAATATGCTTTCTTCCTCACCAGCACTGCCATGAGTCGAGCTCTGATCGCATTACATTGTATGGTTTAATGATGAAGCCAATTCAGCGTTTTCCACAGTTCATTCTTCTGCTACAGGTAACCACATTCATCTTGTTGAATGCAAGTAGAGTCACTTTTTGTCAAATAAAATACAGCATTTTAACATCATTTGTTTTCTGTTACTGTCTTGGGAATATGTCTTGGGAAAATTATTCATGAGTACTTTCCATTCTCCGCTTTTCATAAAAAATGATACTTGTTTATTGATTGCCATCAACATTGACAAAATCCAACCTGTAAATCAACCAACAAAATTTGAATTTGGGGCAATTTTAAATCTCTCTCTCTCCAATTTATAATGAGGAAATGTGTTTTTACTGATTTCTTAGGACATGTTAAAGAACACTCCAAAGGAACACCCTGATCGACTACCTCTCCAGATGGCTCTCACTGAGCTTGAAACTTTAGCAGAGAAACTAAATGAGCAGAAACGGGAAGCAGATCAACGCTGTGAAATGAAGCAGATTGCAAAAGCGATGAATGAACGTTACTTGAACAAGGTATGATTTTGCTGCTGCAGTTTTTGAAAATGATACTCGCATCGGGATTGCATCGTTCAACCTGTAGAGTTTAGAAATCATTTTTTAGATGAAGCATATACAGAAAATATAGTGAATTGATTTGGGGGTTGTAACAGTCTCGGTGGCTGACTGAGACCAGTAATGATGCAGTTCCAACGTTTCCCAGTAGATGTCAGATGATGCACAGGCGCAGTGTAATGTTTCAGGACTTGTAGTCTGGGTTTGATTTTCAATGTGCCGCCTGGGCAAAAAACACGCATTGCAGATTGGCCACACATTACAGAAACTGCCCAATGGAAACAAACATTGGGTGGGTTCTATATTGGGGGAGGAGGAGGCAGGGCTGATCCACACCTGGGTAGCAAGTTGAAAATCTAACTCATTGTCCGCATAGATTACGCTTGTTGGTTCATTATACTCCGCTGACAACACAGTCCAGGAAACAACGTGGACTTAACTAACTGATCAATCCACAGTAAGACTGGCAGTAAAGTGTAAACTAAATAGTAATATTGGTGAACTGGAGTGGAGTCCTAAAAGAATGACCAAGTTCGGAAGATGCAGCAAATACAATAAATTTGAAGAAATTGTTACAAATATGTGGCTATATGTTTTTATTGGTTGAGAATCCAAGGTCCATGGTGCCAGATGCCAGCAAGGTTGAATGGAGTATCGGGGAGAGAGCATTGAACAGCCGACAATAAACTTGGGGCTGAAATTGCCCTCTGCCCCAAATGGGGTGTACCTTTCGAAATAAATGTTTATTCTCGGAGAATAGCGGGAAATTGGCCTCTTTAAATTTTTTTATTTGTCCGGGCGGTGTTTGGGACGGCTGAGGAGCCTAGGTGGGCGATGTCATCAGCACAACGCTGATGATGTCAGCACGACGTGGACGTGCCGCGTTGCGCTGACACGTAGCAACGTCCCTCCCATTCAATTAAAGGGGAGGGCCGCTGCGAGCTCTGCAACCACTTTATTGGCGTCCACTAGGCCACCAGGGAGGGTTTTGGCCGGGCTAGTGGCCCGGTACCCAAGAGGGTGCGTCGAGCTGCCTATTGGCGGCCCGGCTGACCCCGTGGCCACCATTGTCAGGCCATCCGACAATTAAAATAAAATGCCGGCCATGGCGGAGCGCCCTCCCCTTTAAGGACGGATGTGCCGCCCAGCCACTGGCAACTTCCCGCTGGGAAAAGCTGTCGGGGACACCGAGTGGTGGTGGCTCCGCTCCCGCGTGGCAATTTTCCTGGTGGGGCGGTAAGGGGTCAGCGCGTGCCCGACGGGGCGGGAACATGGGCGGGGCGGAAACCCGTTTCTGCCGTCCCTAGCCCGGGGGCAATTTCTGATGAGTCGGCCCATCTCCCTGCCCCTGGTCGGAAAGGCCTTACCACCCCATTATCACCTCTTAGAGGCAGTAATGGACCTTAAGGAGGTGGGCAATTTCGGCCCATTGGTCTTTCGCAACCAGTAGATGTAGGAGGAAGGGAAGACTAATTGGTGTAAGGGTTAAACAGTTATGAAGTCCTAGGGGTCAGTGAGTTAGATGGCCCACTGAGTCGTCATCATAAGGATACAGTGATAGCAAGAAAGGAGAGTTTAGGAGATGAATGGCCATTGCAGTATCAGTAACACAGTGGCCCGAGATGAGAAAAGGATCATCCAGTTTTTTTCTTGTAACTTGTCCAAGATTGTGAGAAGACCCACCCAGATATGGTGAAGGTCTCAAGACCTGAGCTTTAATAATAATTGGAAGGAGAATATCCGTTTGGCACATAGGAGGAAACCAAGCTTCTTGGAGGAAGCTTTAGCAATAGAGAAAAATGGGAATTCCACTTGAATTGTATATGCATAATTATCTAAATGTAATATGGTGGTTCCCCACTCCAAAATTTCTGACTTTACGAAATCTGAACTTTAAGATTTCAGAATGGCCGCCTGCGTTTCAGAATTTGTAAGCCAGGTGTAAATAACTTGATTTGTTAACATGTATAATGATTTTCACTAAGAATTAAGCTGACAAGTTTAAGAGTTATTCTCGCTGCTGGCTTTGGTAAATTGTTATTGGACTGGATGTTAAGCCCAGTTTATGCTGCCAACAAGTGAGTAGATTGAAACCGACAGGAAATGCCAGCTGGCCAGCGAGTGGAAGCTCCATGTCGGGTGGCAGGAAGCCACTGCTGGAGACTGAAAGAACGGTCACTAACGCTCAGGTGTGTCATGGGGAGGGAGTTTCAGCAGGGCCTAGTGATCGGAGTGGAGGGAGGTAGCCTGGGTTGGGGGAGACCAACAAGAAAAGTCCAAAAAATAAAAATAAACTTGCCTCTTCGGGTCCCGGATTTCTTCCCGATCTGTTGACCTGGCAGGAAAGCCACATCTGCTTCCCTACTCAGGCCCATGGTTGAAATAGCACTCTTCTCCAATTGACATTGTCTGAGCATATTTAATGAAGGAGCCCCCCAGTTCCCAGTAGGTGTCCTTTTCACCTACTCAAAAGAGCAGGTTATAATCGAAGCCTGTGCGAAGAGAGTGGGACCTCAACAGGTGAGTCCCCTGGTGATTTAAACTGCCTCCCCCCTCACCCCCCCCATAACCGGTTTCCACCAAGATTAAAATCATCCCTTAACTGTCACAATACCAAGGCAACATTTAACCAAGTAAAGCACCAAGGAATCCTAGCAGAACTGAGATCTGCGAGGGTTGAGGGAAAAACCTTCCAATGGCTAGGGTCATAGCTGATGCAAAAGAAGATGGTTGTGGTTGTTGATCGTTTATCATCGAAGTCCCAGGGCGATCACTGCAGAAGTTGCTCAGGGCAATATCCTCAAACCAGCCATCTTTAGTTGCTTCTCAACATCCTTCTCCATCATGTCCGGAGTGAGGATATTTGCTCATGATTCTTTGGTGTTTAGCTCCATTCACATCTCTTCTGATAATGAAGCAACCTACAGCAGGACTTGGACAACATCCAGGCTTGGGCTGATGAGTGGCACACAAGCACTAGGCAATGACTGTCTCCCACAAGAGAAAACCAGCCACCTCCCCCTGACTTTCATCATCACACCACCCTCTCTGTCCCCTGCCATTAGCCGCAAGCTTAACCGGGCCAGCCAAAGCAACTATGTGGCTATAAAAGCAAAGCAGTACTTTGCAACAAGTGGCTCACCTCCTTTCTTCTCAAAGCCTCTTTACACCTATAAGACCCAAGTTGGAATATGATGGAATAATCAGCACTGATGAGTCCAGCAGCAATGACATTAAGGAAACTCGATATTATCCAGGACAGGGCAGTTAGACATGGTGCAAATTGGATTAAGTGGTGCCTCTACTACTTAATTCGATATACACTCCGTCCATCATCAGTGCGCTGTGGCTGCAGTATGTACTATCCACAGGATACACTGCAGTAATATCCCAAGCTTACTCCAACCGCACCTCCCAGCTCTGTAACTTCTGTCAGCAAGAAGGGCAAGAGCAGCAAAATCATGAGACTAGCATCACTTCCAATTTACCTGCATTGGATGTATATTGCCATTCCTTCATCATGGCTGGGTCAAAATCCTGGAATTCCCCACCTAACACCAGCATGGGAGCGTGATCAGCACACGGACAGCAGCGGTTCATGGAGACGGCCCACCACCATCTTCCCAAGGCAATGCCTCCTTGCCAGCAACACTCACATCCTGTGAACAAATTTTTAAAAGACTAATTTAAAAATTATTCCAGAATCTGGGCTGAGCATTTGTTTTTTTTTGTTCCTTACAAAACAAGATTGCATTCTGCACATTTACTGATTGGATCTGGCACATTTAAACTACCAGTACTATTGTCCCTAAACAGTGTACATCTTAATGTTACCATAGTTACATAGTTTTATTTTAGTTACAGGAAAAACAATACAATAAACCACTGAATGTGGGCGTCGCTGACAAGGCCAGCATTTATTGCCAATCTCTAATTATCCTTGAGAAGGTGGTGGTGAGCCGCCACCTTGAACCGCTGCAGTCCGTGTGGTGAAGGTACTCCCACAGTGCTGCTAGGGAGGGAGTCCCACGATTTTGACCCAGCGACTATGAAGGAATGGCGATATATTTCCAAGTCAGGATGGTGTGTAACTTGGAGGGGAACTTGGAGGTGGTGGTGTTCCCATTGCGCCATCTGCCCTTGTCCTTCTAGGTGGTAGAGGTCACGGGTTTGGGAGGTGCTGCCGAAGAAACCTTGGCGAGTTCACGTAGTCCATCTTACAGATGGTACACACTGCAGCCACAGTGCGCCTGTGGAGGTGGTTGTTAATGTTTAAGGTGGTGGATGGGGTGCCAATCAAGCGGGCTGCTTTGTCCTGGATGGTGTCGAGCTTTTTGAGTGTTGTTGGAGCTGCACTCATCCAGGTATATGGAGAGTATTCCATCACACTCCTGACTTGTGCTTTGCAGACGGTGGAAAGGCTTTGGGGAGTCAGGAGGTGAGACACTTGCCACAGAATACCCAGCCTCTAACCTGCTCTTGTTGTCACAGTATTTATGTGGCTGGTCCAGTTCAGTTTCTGGTCAGTGGTGACCCCAGGATGTTGATGGTGGGGATTCGGCGATGGTAATGTCATTGAATGTCAAGGGATGGTGGTTAGAGTCTCGCTTGTTGGAGATAGTCATTGCCTGGCACTTGTGTGGTGCGAATGTTACTTGCTACTTAATAGCCTAAACCTGAATGTCGTCCAGGTCTTGTTGCACACGGGCATGGACTGCTTCATCATCTGAGGAGTTGCGAATGGCACTGAACACTCTGCAGTCATCAACGAACATCCCCACTTCTGACCTTGTGAAGCAGCTGAAGATGGTTGGGCCTAGGACCCTAGCCTGAGGAACTCCTGCAGTAATGTGTTGGGGCTGTGATGATTGACCTCCAACCACCACAACCATCTTCCTTTGTGTTAGATATGACTCTAGCCAGTGGAGAGTTTTCCCCCTGATTCCCATTGACTTCACTTTTACTCTGGCTTCTTGATGCCACATTCGGTCAAATGCTGCCTTGTTGTCAAGGGCAGTTACTCTCACCTCACCTCTGGAATTCAGCTCTTTTATCCATGTTTGGACCAAGGCTGTAATGAGGTCTGGAGCCGAGTGGTCCTGGCAGAACCCAAACTGGGCATCGGTGAGTAAGTGCTGCTTGATAGCACTGTCGATGACACACTACATCACTTTGCTGATGATTGAGAGTAGATAGTTGGGGCAGTAATTGCCTGGATTGGATTTGTCCTGCTTTTTGTGAACATAACATACCTGAGCAGTTTTCCGCATTGTCAGATAGATGCCAGTGTTTTAGCTGTACTGGAACAGCTTGGTTAGAGATGCAGCTAGTTCTGGAGCACAAGTCTTCAGCACGACAGACTTTGGTGTATCCATTGCACTCCGCCGTTTCTTGATATCACGTGGAGTGAATCAAATTTGCTGAAGACTGGCTTCTGTAATAGTGGGGATCTCAGGAGGAGGCCGATATGGATCACCCTCTCGGCACTTTTGGCTGAAGATGATTGCAGAAGCTTCAGCCTTGTCTTTTGCACTCGCATGCTGGGATCCACCATCATTGAGGATGGGGATATTCATGGAGACTCCCATTAGTTGTTTAATTTCCAACCGCCATTCATGACTGGATGCGGCACGACTGCAGAGCTTTGATCTGATCCGTTGAATGTGGGATCGCTTAGCCCTGTCTATAGCATGCTGCTTCCGCTTTTTAGTATGCATGTAGTCCTGTGTTGCAGCTTCCCCAGGTTGGCACCTCATTTTTAGCTATGCCTGGTGCTGCTCCTGGCATGCTCTTCTACACTCCTCATTGAACCAGGGTTGGTCCCCAGGCTTGATGGAAATGATAGTGAGGGAAATGCCAGGCCATGAGCTTACAGATTGTGGTGGAATACAATTCTGCTGCTGCTGATGGCCCACAGCACCTCATGGATGCCCAGTTTTGAGCTGTTAGATCTGTTCTGAATCCATCCCATTTAGCATTGTGGTAGTGCCACACGAAGCAGTAGAGTGTGGCGTCAGTGTGAAGACGGGACTTTGTTTCCACAAGGACTGTGCGGTGGTCACTGCTGCCAAAACTGTCATGGACAGGTGCATCTGCGATAGGTAGACTGGTGAGGATAAGGTTAAGTAGGTTTTTCCCTCGTGTTGGTTCTGTCTCCACCTGCTGCATGCCCAGTCTGGCAGCTATTTAAGGACTCGGCTAGCTCAGTCAGTAGTGGTGCTACTGAGCCACTAAATCCTCCATCTGTTAGTTTGCAGGACACCTCTTAATACAGGGAGTAATCTAAGGTACCAGGAGGTAGAAATTCAGCATGGCTGCAGCACAATACGAATGTGATTGTTACAACCTGATCTACCTGTCCTCCCACTCAGCTCACCTTTTGTAAAAAGTTCCAGCACTGAACTGAGCCACTATTTTTACAAGTAGAACAAGGTGAATTGGGGAGGAGACGGAATGTATGTAAATGTATTGAAAGCTGATGCTTGCAAAGCATTGGAAAATAATTGTTTTTATCTCATTTTGCACGGTGATAATATATTAAACAGGTTTGTGTTGTTGCAGATTTGATGCAGTTTATTGACACCAATGAAAGATAACTCTGTCTTTTCCTGCAGATTTAACTTGTGTGTAACTAGAATCATGCTGTGATGATTATCACTATTGACTGTGTCCACACTTTCTGTTGAAAACATTTTTGAGAATATCTCTGAATTAGGGAATAACTGAATTATGAGCGCAAAATCCTCCAAACCACAAATTCCCAGCTGTTAAAAAAAACTATACTAACTACCTGCATGAGTCACAAAGATTATGGTAGCATAAGAGCCCGAATGTTTGTGTGTGACTCAAAAAAAACTCCCACCAATTTTAGCTGAAACAGAATATTGTTAAATTAAGATTTTGTTAGTGAATATGCATGAACTAAGACAGGTCTTTACATTTAAATTTGTAATTGTCTGGAGCAGTCTCCGAAGTCCCTAGGCAGCATTATCAAACAATTGCCTCAGAATGAAGATGTTGCAGAAATGTCTGCTGAATTAATCGCCGACAAAGCAGCAGAGACTTGCATTTATCGAGCGACTTTCAGGGCGTCCCAAAGTGCTTTACAGCCAATTTATTTAAAAAGGCAGAAAGGGCTAGACTGAGTAATTACAGGCCAGTCAGCCTAACCTCAGTGGTGGGCATATTATTGGAAAAAATCTTGAGACGCAGGATAAATCTACATTTGGAAAGACATAGATTAATCAAAGGACAGTCAGCATGGATTTGTTAAGGGAAGGTCATGTCTGACTAACTTGATTGAATTTTTCGAGGCGGTAACCAGGAGGGTCGATGAGGGCAGTCCATATGATGTAGTGTATATGGATTTTAGCAAAGCTTTTGATAAGGTTCCACATGGCAGACTGGTCACGAATTTTGGATCACGGCAAAGTGGCAAGTTGGATCCAAAATTGGCTCAGAGGCCCAAAGCAAAAGGTAATGGTTGATGGGTGTTTTTGTGACTGGAAGGCTGTATCCAGTGGGGTTCCGCAGGGCTTAGTGCTGGGTCCCTTCCTTTTTCTGGTATGTTGAGGAGAAATCTCCCTTTCTCCCCAGCGAATCCGCTTTGATAATGGATCGACGCTCTGTATGACAAACTCAAAGAGATAGGTTCGAAAAGATTTATTCCGGCAAATGCAGGGAAAGGTCTGTTCTTAGTTGCCCAAGACAGACTCTTCAAAAATCCAAAAGTCTCACTGGCCTTTATACAGATTTTAGTGGGCCGATCTATAACAAATCTTTTGAAGTGACAGTCATCGACATAGGAAAAGTAGCAGCCAATTTGCGCACTGCAAGTTGCCACAGACAGCAATGTGATAATGACCAGGTAATCAGTTTCAGTGATGTTGATTGAGGGATAAATATTGGCCAGGACACCAGGGGGAATTCCCCTGCTCTTCAAAAAAACAGTGCCATGGGATCTTTTACTTCCACCTGAGAGGGCAGACGGGGCCTCGGTTTAACATTTCATCCGAGAGATGAATGATGGAGGATTAGCTGTTCTCAAAGAGGAATGTACCCAAGTAGTGAGATGCTTTCAGGGGTCACTCAAAGTGCAATTGCCTCATCTAGTTATGAATATGGTAAACTAGCGAGATGGTTTCAACAGACTGTGCTGACATCCATGCCAGCTGATTGATATATTCTGTGAGTAATTCCTTGCCTGAAGCCAATGCAGCCTGTCTACTTCACATAATGTTGATTTGAATGTTCCTTTTCTATCATTTATGGAGGAGCCTTTTAAATAGGACTGTGGAATGAAAGATAATTATTTAATTCACCGCATCTATCTCCAGTAAACTCGTATCTATATGCTGCTCGACCTCTATTTTGGGAGCTATCTGGTGCCAAAATAATACTACCTGCAATAACATTAACATTTTTACGCAGGTCGCGTGCTTCATTTAAAATGGTGATGTAGACACTTTCAATGAGCGTTCCCATGTTGGGTTATGCTGCTGGGGTTGGATGAAGTAGGTGGGCTGCAGCTCGTGTGGCGCATGTAAGTCAAGACAGACCAGTTGGGCCACATGACCTGTTTCTGTGTTGTCTATTGTATGCAAGATGTCCAGATTTGTCTGTTACATTCCCCTGTGATGCCAGCAGATGGTGCTTTAATAGGATTTCCATTGTTAATCTGAATAGTGGCCCGTCACAGTTTCCTGTCATGCCACCGCCTAGTGTGGAGTCTGCTCAGCCCTGCCACAGCTTTATCTGCTGCGAGCATCATAATAAATATATTTCAACCTTTTAAAATATTTTATTTGTTCCCCTTTCTCCAATTTATTTTATTTGTCCGATTTCTTTTTTCCTTTTAAAATTTGCCCTTGGCCTTGGAAGCTATCACTGGATCTTCGGCCTCGCTCCCCAACCCGATCTCTCTTTTCAGGCCTCACTATTTTAAATATCTAGACCTGAATGGCTGCTTCGTCTTTGGCAACCAATCCCCACTACCTGATTTTTTTTTTTTAATTCCCTTTCCCAGCTCCACTCGGAGAAATCTTGCTGTTTCACACTCTGTTGATGGACTCCGCTCATTAGCTCAACCTGGTCCTGCTGCTTTGCTTCTTGGCAATCTTCACTGTTGCCTGACCCATTATCATGCACTGCTTGCCACTGCAGCCCTGCTCTTCTGCCCCAGTATCTTCATATTGTACCGGCAATTCTGCAGCCACCCTTCCAACCAGCCTCCACACCCATAAGAGGTCTTGCTCTGGGAAATCCCCACCTCACGCTGTTGAAAGAAAGAACTTGTGTTCACAAAGTATCTTTCATGACTTCAAGGCATCCCAAAGTGCTTCACAGCCAATAAAGTACTTTTTTTTTAAGTGTAATCGCTGCCATAATGTAAGGAAGTGCAGCAGCCAATTTGTCTCTCAGCAATATGCTAAACGACCTGTGGTTTTTAGTGGTGCTAGCTGAGGGACAAATGTTGGCCAATAAGAACTTCCTTGCTCTTTAAAGAATGCCATGGGATCTCTTGCACCGACCTGAATGGGCAGATGGGGCCTCAGTTTAACATCTCATCCGAAGGACAACACACTTGACTGTGGTGTGCTCCGCTCCCTCAGTGCTGTGCTGAAGTACCAGCCGAAGTTCCATACTTGTGGTTTTGGAGCAGGGTTAGAATGCACAGCCTTCTGACTACAGAGGCCAGAGTTTCATCACTGAGCCAAGGCTGGCACCTGATTTTCGGCACCACCTGATGGAATGCTGCCGATGGTGCCCCTTCTCGCCTGGTGCCTACCTCTGCTCCCATCCTGCTGCTTTTCATTAAATTGGGCAGTATGGCATCTAGGAATACCTCAGTAGATATTTTTAAATGATAAACTGAATAGATGTGGCCTCGATTAACAAAATTCAGCAGGAAGCCAACTGGGATTTAATTTAATTCATTAAATTGGACAGCAAGGAAGCTGGGAAAAAAATTAATAAATGCGAATTCCATTCATGGAATTCAGCTTCTGGAGCACAGAGATGGCCAGAAGTTGGCTTAATAGGTCTCCACTTACATTGTTTTGCTGGCTAGGCACTGTGGATACTCTGCATCTCTGGGTCACTGGGAGTCATCAGATTGGTAACGAGACGCTGGCTGAATAGAACTTTCTTAGCAGGATCTTTGAGTGCACCGGCATTGATTTTCCTGCGGCATTGTTTCTGTTGCCATCACTGTTTTGGGGCAATGTTGATGGTGATGACAGAGCAAATTAGGCGGTGGTCCGTCCAGCAGTCGTCCGCTCCTGTCATGGCGCGGGCGATGCGCACGTCTTTGCGGTCCCTCGCTCGGACGATGACGTAGTCTAGCAGATGCCAGTGCTTGGAGCGAGTGTGTTGCCATGAAGCTTTACATTTGTCCTTCTGACAGAACAGGTTATTGCTTATGACGAGGCCGTGTTCTAAGCATTTCGTCAGGAGGAGGGTGCCTGCGTCTGCGCACACTCTGAGGCCGAACTCCAAGCCATCATGAATACCTGCACCGAGGCGTAGGAGAGCATGGGCCTAACACTAAACATCTGTAAGCCAAAGGTCCTCTACCAACCTGCAGCACTACCCCCCAGTTATCAAAATCCACAACGAGGCCTTGGACAATGTGGAACATTTTCGATACCTCGGGAACCTACTATCAACAAGGGCAGACATCGATGATGAGGTCCAACACTGCCTTCAGTGTTCCAGTGCAGCCTTCGGTCGCTTGAGGAAGAGAGTGTTTGAAGACCAGGGCCTCAAACCCGGAACCAAGCTCATGGTCTACAGAGCAATGGTGATATCCGCCCTCCTATATGGCTCAGAAACATGGACTATGTACAGCAGGCATCTCAAAACACTGGAGAAGTGCCACCAAAGCTGCCTCCGCAAGATCCTGCAAATCCATTGGCAGGATAGGTGCACCAATGTCGGTGTCCTCGCTCAGGCCAACATCCCCAACATCGAAGCACTGACCACACTCGATCAGCTCCGCTAAACAAGCCGCATGCCTGACATGAGACTCCCAAAACAAGTTTTCTACTCGGAGCTCTGACACGGCAAACGAGCCCCAGGGAGGCAGAGGAAACATTTCAAGGACACCCTCAAAGCCTCCTTGAAAAATGTAACATCCCCACCGGCACCTGGGAATCCCTGGCCCAAGACCGCCCAAAGTGGAGGAAACACATTCGGGAAGGCGCTGAACACCTCGAGTCACTTAGTTGACAGCGGAAGGAGCCCATGGCAACCCAAGCACCCCACCTCCCCTTTCCTTCAACCACCATTTCCCCCACCTGTGAAAGAGACTGCAATTCCCGCATTGGGCTCTTCAGTCACCTGAGAACTCATTTTTAGTGTGGAAGCAAGTCCTCCTCGACTCTGAGGGACTGCCTATGATGATGTTGATTCGCTGGCTAGGACTAGAGGGCATAGGCTCAGGATATCGGCATTTAGGACTGAAATGAGGAGAAATTTCTTGGCTCAGACGATTGTGAATCTTTGGAATTCTCTATGCCAGAGAACTGTGGATGTTCAGTCGTCGAGTATATTCAAGACTAATATCAATAGATTTTTGGACTCTTAAGCGAAGCAAGGGATACGGGGATCGGGCGGGAAAGTGGAGTTGATCCATGATCTTATTGAATCATGGAGCTAGCTCAAGGAGCTGTATGACCTACTCCAGTTCCTATTTCTTATGTTCTTATTTTTGAGGCTGTCAATGTGAAATAGACACGCATTGGGAAATATGGTCACTTTAATAATCAGGATCAAAGTTCTAAACAATGATTTAAAACGCAGCATATCATGTCAGTTTTATACATTCGTATTAGTTTTATACATTTTTAGGCATCCCTGATTTCTAACACATTCCCCTCCTTGAGAGAGCGAAAATTCTTTTGATCTCTCAATTTCTGTTTTGCATCCATTGTGTCATCTCTAAATTCCGATGAGAGATTCAGAAATGAAGAGTTCCCTATTTTACAGTCCATTCCTTTTGAGGGAGAGGAGCAACCACTGACCACTTTCTCAAATTCAATTCACTGTCTGGTGTTCCAATTCTGCCCCACCTGGGGCATCCTCTATGTTTCTTCGGATCTTCTCTTTCAATGTGTTCAGTTAATTAAATATCAAATACGCGATCATTACAAGTTGGAAAACTACCCAGAGCATGTGAAATAATTCAAACCTAAGGATGTGTGAATATATTAAGTCCAATATCTCACGAGTTTAAATTGTGTACCAATTGTGCCACATAATTGTGTAACTTATACTTAACTCTGTCATTTAATGTCGGTTTCACTTGAGCATAGCTTTTGAGACAGGTTCGGTTCGACCTGTAAAACATGGTACAGGAGGCATTACCAAAACCCTCATGCTGGATTCGTACTGACTTTTCCCACGCTCTGTTACCCACAAGACATAATCACAGTTATAATTCAGTCTTACACTCACAAGCACGTCGACTAAGTACATACATTTCCAGCAAAAATGATGCAGACAAAGAAAACAGACATTGTAAAGAAAGCTGAAGTTTAACATCTAATCAAGTCATGGATTTAAAAGATTCTCCAAATTTCTTTTTTCCCTCGTATCCATTCATTGTGGATAATTCTTACTAAATTTATTTCTCCCTAGCCTTCAATTTTCCCAATCTAAATTCTATATCTTTTTTTACTTCAATTTTAATTCTTTTTTTTTTACTTAAACACACTTTCAGAGGGATTAAAATTTAACTCTCTTCTGATTGTTTCATTAATTAAATAGTTTCTCGATGAGAGTACATGTCACTTGACTCACTTCCCTGAGCCACATTAATCATTTCATGCCTTGCTGTTGTCAAGTATCTCAGCATGTCTGAGGCTCATTCTTGAGTGCAAATTCACCATCCATTTCCAGATGCTAGTTGCTTCATACATAACAAATCAGATCTGCACTCTTATACCGGTATCTCGGGCTTTCAGGCAATCTTATCAAAAGATTGTTTGAGGTCTTTGCTCATCTTCCATTGCAGGTCTCGGGTAGTGACTAGGCTATTAATAGAATTTTGTTAAAAAGTTCATAGGCAAGGACACAAATGTCTCCAAGAGAAAACTATCGATTCACTATTCTTAACGACACTTTCCTGACTTTCACTAGAATGTTAGAAAAATTCCCATTTGGAGGTGTAATTTTCCTGTTTCTACCTTGCATCTTAAGTAGACATCCAATTAATTATTATTCATATTCATGAGCTCTGGAGTAACCTTACTATCCAATACAATATTGAAGATAAACAATTTAAAAATAAATTCTTTATAACCAACTATATTGTGCCCGAGTCCATGTTATCATTTCAAACTTATCACAAATCCAAACAACCATATTGTCTCACAAGCAGGTTTTTTGAGGGAGTGCAGTAAAGGTTCACCAGACTGATTCCCAGGATGGCAGGACTGACATATGAGGAGAGACAAGATCAACTGGGCCTGTATTCACTGGAGTTTAGAAGAATGAGAGGGGATATCATAGAAACATATCAAATTCTGACGGGACTGAACAGGTTAGATGCAGGAAGAATGTTCCCGACGTTGGGGGAGTCCAGAACCAGGGGTCACAGTCCAAGGATAAAGGGTAAGCTATTTAGGACCGAGATGAGGAAAAACTTCTTCACTCAGAGAATTGTGAACCTGTGGAATTCTCTACCACAGAAAGTTGTTGAGGCCAGTTCGTTAGATATATTCAAAAGGGAGTTAGATGTGGCATTTATGGCTAAAGGGATCAAGGGGTATGGAGAGAAAACAGGAATGGGGTACTGAAGTTGCATGATCAGCCATGATCATACTGAATGGTGGTGCAGGCTCAAAGGGCCGAATGGCCTATGTTTCTATGTTCAATTTTATTTCTTCACAAACTTTTCTCTTGATGCACAGCATTTAATAGGACCACCTAGATTGTTCTCAATCAGTTTGTTTTAATAAACAATTATCTCTTTGAACTTAGGTGAGATTTTTCCTTCTTGAGTGCTTGAAACAGCAACTCATATCAATTTACCTTTATCAATTCATCTTATTAATTCCAAGTTCAGAAACAAGTTTTTGCCAAGCTTGGTACTTCACTTGGTGTCTTAAACATTAGAGACACATTTGCTCGCAATTCATTTACAAGGTAACTTCCATATCTTATCGATTCCCCACCTCGAGCATATCTTGTCTCTCATCAGAGAAAACAGCATTTTAGATTGTGTCTAAACTTTTTGGTATGGCTTCTTTTAAAAAGGTTTCCAACCCCAAGATGTCCCAGTACAATCAAGATATTTAACAAGGAAAATCATCTCAAATGTCTCAAAATTCAAATACTGCTAATCTTTTTCAAATTTAAAACAACCAGAATTTCACTTGGTCACAATGTAAGTCGGGTTTTTCACAATTTATAATTTCAAAAAAACGTTCAGTAACCAAATTAAGAAGGCAGTGCTTTGTTACAATTTGAATTGTTTTGAAACAAAACCACATGTTAATTAACAAACTTAACAGCACACAAATGGTTAACAGCTTTCCCACAGAAAAGGGGTGGAGGAAAAACAAATATAACAGACACCATTTTTTTTAGACAGACTTTCACTCAAACTGAAATTCCAGCATCTCTTTTAAGGTTCCTTCTCATTAAACAAATCTTATGCTTTATCTTTCTCGGCGCTAAAGCTTTCACGTCGGTTTCATTTTTTTTTTAATTCCCTGTTTCCTTCCTTTGCTGAGTTCTCAGATAGGTTTGTATTCCACTTATATCTTTGTTTCTGTTTATCCATCACTCTCTCTCTCCTGCTCTCTATCTTCTCAAGTCTCCATGCTTCGCATAGAAGTGAGTTGTGTAAGCCAGTTTCTATCAGGCTCCTTTAAGTTTAGACTTTTTCGCATTCACTTGGGATATTATCACATCCAAGCGCTTGGAGTAACTACTCTTGGACGACTCCAATAACCTCTGAGAAACTGCTCACGATTTTATCTCAGCAATGAGCACCCACCATTTTGCTTTTGGTTTCAGTGACAAAACACACCCCGTTATGAGGTTTCCTACCCGGTTGTTCCACCTGCTGCCTTGTAATGACGTTATAGACTAAGTCCATCCCCAACTCCACAATAATACTTTTTATAGTCCTGCCGCAGTCGCCAATTTTGTTGGGAAATATGGCAAGTTTAAGCCAATTTCTGGTCACTTTAATAATTAGGATTGACTGTAAAACATATCTGGTGGAATATAACACATTAGTTATATAGCAAAAATATACAACTGCAACAGATAGGTAATGCCTATCGCGATCGGACAAATGGCTGGTGCACATGAGCAGTTCTCTGGCTTGCAGTCTCTCTCTGTTTAGTGTTTCCTTCGGTAAAGCATGGGATCACTCAAAGTGTTCAACCAGCTCGATTTCTGTTCCACTCTCGCCTCACACTGTCTATAAGAGCAACCTTGAGGAGGCTTACTTTTATTCCATTTTTAAGGGTGGGCCTGACCCTGGTTATTGACACGACCTTTTGACCTATAGAGGTTTCCCTAAAAACGTAATATCCAATAAGGCTTCTAGTTCTTTGTCTTGATTCTTGTTTCAAGAACCCACCTTAAAGATGTCTTACAATTTTGGTCACATCATTGTTTATACCTTATCAAAGTCGCTTTTCCTTGGAATTTCTTTGAACTCTCTCTCTCTATATTCTCTTGGGTACAGTCAATACAAAGCCTAGTCCTCTATCCTTTGAACTATGAGGCCCAAACCAGAGCTTTGTCACCTCCTCAATCGTTCTTTACGACATAGCAAACTACCTGTATTTATGTTAATTCCTACAAACTTCTTTCGATTCTAAGCCTTTCCATACAAATTGTCTTAAAGAAACATAAACAAACTGAAGCTTTAACTTGAAAACTACAGATAATTAGCATTTCTAAGTATCTACTACCAGTCTAGGAGACATCTCGTCTCCAAGTTCTAAACAACGATTTCAAACACAGTATATTGTATCAGCTTTATACATTCATATTAGTTTTATACATTTTTAGTCATCCCTGATTTCTAACATGCACCAATCTTTCTGTCTCACATGGATTAAGTTCTGCATTGTGTGAACTCATTTATTCCATCTGGTTCTTGACGACACTGAATAAAAAGGGAATAATATATATAAGAACATAAGAAATAAGAGTAGGGGTAGTCCATTTGGCCCCTCGAACCTGTTCCGCAATTCAATAAGATCATGGCTGATCTGATCTTCTCCTCAACTCCACTTGCCTGCCTGCTCCCCATAACCCTCGACTCCCCCATCGTTCAAAAATCTGTCTATCTCTACCTTGAATATATTCAATGACTCAGCCTCCACAGCTCTCTGGGGTAGAGAATTCTACGTTCAGAAAGGTGAGGGTGAAAAGAAACCCTGAAGTTTCATCACAAAAAAACAACACTGAAGGTTATGTTAAAAGTGATCCAGCATTTTGTAGATACCTGCTTCAGTCTTGAGCATTTAAAACTCAAAACTGTTGGTGGATTTAGCAGACGTGATCTGAAGCCACATGATACTAGAATTCAGATTATCCAAGAATGTGCCAACATTAAAATCTCGGGTTCTATAGAGAGTGGCTCATTAGGAATCATAAAAATTAATTCTTTGAAAATGGTCTTTAAACTGTATGGACTGTGCAAGAGGTTATATTGGGCCCAAGTTTCCACATGATTCGCGCCTGATTTTTAGGAGCAACTGGTGGAGAACGGACTATTTTAGAAATCGCAATTCTCCACTTTTTTTTCTGCAGTTCTAGTCAGGTAGAACAGTTCTACTTTAGAACAGAATTTTTTCTTCAAAAGAGGGCGTGTCCGGCCACTGACGCCTGATTTGAAAGTTTCCACAGTGAAAATGTACTCCAAACTAAAGTAGAATGGAGCCAGTGAAGATTTTTGTAGAACTGAAAAAACCTGTTCTACACATTAAAAAATCAGGCGCAGGTTACAAATTAGGCGTCCAGAACGAGGTGGGGGGGAGAGGAAAGGGAACTCATTAAATTCGACAATAAATCCTTATTTATACTTATACAAATATTATACAAATAAATCCAACCTGAATAAACATTTATAAGCAAAGAAAAGATTAAATAAACCATCTTCCTACTTGTGTGAAAGTGCTTCAGGCAGCTCAGCGATGTTCCCGCGAACGGGAGGGGGGGCAGGGAGGGGCAGGCAGTAACGAGGCAGCAAACAGCTTTCCACTTGAGGTGGAAGCCTTAGTCAACTCAGCGATGTTCCCGCGAACGGGGGAGGGGGAGGGAGGGAGGGGAGGGAGGGGCAGGCAGGCAGCCAAAGATACAGCAGCAGGCTTCGAGCTGTGAGGGGGACTGAGGCCATTTGGACAGGGAGAGGCAGCCACATCGACAGTTTTATATTTACATTTGCAGAATGGGTGCTGCATTGTCAACACCACGGATTATGCAATAGTTCGCCATCAATTCACTGCATAGGAGAGAATTGATTAGAGCTTACCGCAACAGGAATGTCGTAGCCCATAGGTTGGTGGGCAGGAGACCTTCCCCACATCGACAATATCGAACCAGGCGCTCGTACCTGGACATGAGCGAGGCTGATTGTGTGAAAAGGCTGCGTTTTCACAGAGAAGTTGTCACTGAGATCTGTGATATGGTGAGAGCAGATTTGCAGCCCAGAAGCAGAAGGACAACTGCCTTGTCTGTTGAAGTGAAGGTAACAGCTGCACTTTCTTTCTATGCCTCGGGATCGTTTCAGGCTACAACTGGAGATGTGTGCGCCATCTCTCAACGTGCAATACATATCTGCGTTTACCAGGTCACGGCTGCACTTTATGCGCGAAGGAATGACTTCATCAATTTCCCAATGACCGCACAAGCGATCCATGAGAGGGCTGTGGGCTTCTTCAGGATTGCCGGCTTCCCAAAGGTACAGGGCTGCATTGATTGTGCCCACGTAGCCTTGCGAGCATCCGTGGAGGATTCTGAGCAGTACCAAAATAGGAAAGGTTTCCACTCTATCAATGTGCAGCTCGTGTGTGACGACAAGCAGCGCATCATGTCAGTCGATGCGAGATACTCAGGCAGCACCCACGATGCGTTCATCCTACGCGACAGCGTTCTATCTGACATGTTTGAGCAGCAACCAGAAGGGCAGAGCTGGCTACTGGGAGACAAAGGGTACGGCCTGACCACCTGGCTCATGATGCCCATATGCGTGACACGGACAAAAGCTGACCACCAATACAACATGGCGCACATTGCGACCCGCAGCATCATTGAGAGGACCATTGGCATATTGAAACAGCGATTCCGATGCCTGGACCATTCCGGAGGACAGTTGCAATACTCTCCTGAGATGGTCGGTCACTTCACTGTTGTGTGCTGCATGCTTCATAACTTAGCCATCATGAGGCAGCAGGAGCTGGTAGTGGAACCCGAAGACCGACGTGAGGGTCCAGTGCATGATGATAGTATTACGGAAGACCAGGATGTGGATGATAACGACAATCAGAAAAGCATGGAAGTGCCTGATGCTGGAGCACGAGGTCGGAGGAGGGCCGTCCATCGTGCCCCTTTAATGATTGTTCGAGCCTTGCGCCAGCAGCTCATCCGTGAACGCTTCAACTACTGATGCCTGAGGGCTCCGCGAACACTTTTGCATATGGACATGTTTATTCTTTGCAGTTGTTCCTACGTTGTGTTGTGTTAATGGAACATGAAACAGTTTTAATGAAAAAATATTTTATTGAAAAGTTAACGTCACTCTAATAAAATATTTGTTGTATCAAACTATACTTTTTAATATGACTCTTGAAGATCACTTAAAAACTTTAAGATCACTTATAAACTTGTAAAGTTACAAAAGTAACAAAACACTTTCTATGTGAAAAATTTTACACTCTAAGATCACTTAAACTTCAAGATCACTTTTTAGATGCAAAATTAAATAATTTACAGAATGTGTGACCATTTACACTATAAGATCACTTGAAAACCCTGAGATCACTTATAAGTTGTAAAGTTACAAAACTTACAAAACAATTTCAATTTGAAAAATCTTACACTCTGAAGAACACTTTTAAACTTCAGGATCACTTTTTAGGTGCAAAATTAAATAAGATACAAAAAAAAGTGAGAGCATTTACACTATAAGATCACTTAAAAACCATAAGATCCCTTATATGTTGTAACGTAACAAAACTTACAAAACAATTTCAATTTGAAAAACGCTACTACAGCTATATCAAGAACAAGAACAAAAGCAGCAAAGAAAGGCTGCAACCATGTCTCATCCACATCTCAGTGAATGTTCACTTCCTCATGGGGGTGTCATTTGATTGGCTGGGCTGTGTGCCCTTATTGCAGCAGCTACCTCAACCAGGCCCTCCCTGACGGCCTGTGCCGACACTTGATGCCCTCCCTGACGGTCTGTGCTGACACTTACATGCCCTCCCTGATGGCCTGTGCCGTCAATTGCACTCCCTCGGACATTCCCTCCCTAAGTTCCCGTGTCATTACTGCTATTTCTCCCGTCAGGCCCGTCAACTCTTCACCTACTGCATTGACACCACCGATGAGTGATCGGGTAAGCTCATTGGTCTCCATACCCAATGCCACAACCTGAGTCGCATCTGTTGCATGCTGCATCTCAGGAGAGCGTGTCTCCAATCTCCTTCTCCTCTGCCTGGGTCTGCCTCGTGGTACCACTACACTGGGAGGTGCGGGCACGGACGGTGGGATGCTCGGTGTTGCAAGCGGCACCACTACACAGGGAGTCGTGGGCTGGGACTGTGGGATGCTCTATGTTCCAGACGGCTGAACTGGAGGGAGAGGCTTGGGCTGGAATGGTGGGATGCTCTGTGTTGCAGACGGCAGAACTAGAGGGAGAGGCTCGGGCTGGAACGGTAGGACGCTCGGTGTTCCAGACGACA
This sequence comes from Pristiophorus japonicus, assembly GCF_044704955.1. NCBI lineage: Eukaryota > Metazoa > Chordata > Chondrichthyes > Pristiophoridae > Pristiophorus > Pristiophorus japonicus. The sequence continues at coordinate 41,099,138 of NC_091983.1, read as the reverse complement.
GCACTCGAGTGCGAGCCGTGGGCTGGGATGTTGGAAGAATGGCTGTAAACTGCTCCATGATATCAGCAGCAACACTGGGACCCGAAGCGTTGGAATCAAAACCATAGTAGGTGGAACCAGAACCTATGCGAGAGGGAGGCGCAGGCTGGGACGGTAGTGCAGTGACTGTAGAAAGCTGCATTATACCAGCAGCACCACTGGGACCCGCAACATCGGAAGCGAAACCATGGATGGTGGGACCAAGACCTATGCTAGGGGTTGAAACTCTGATGCCCCTTGATGGGGGCTCATAAACATTAAATTGGAAGCTCCCCCCTGCAGACATTTCAGTCATCGCTGCCATCATCCAGTCTGGATCGTCCGCAGCTGGTTGTACTGGTTCTTGTTCTGTACCCTCAGGATCCTCAGGGTTGGCAGCAGCAGCAGCAGCGTCATCATCATCATCATCATGTTCTGCAAAATACATCAGAACAGTCAAATTCTTAACAGCAAGGGAGGGGGCCGGGTGGGTGGCATGAGTACTCTCACACATAACAGGTTAGGCAGCAGGTTGATTTGAAGGGCCACGATGCATTTTCAGGACTTACCCTCTTCCTCGCGTGCGGGCCCAGCTTGTGCTGTACCGATTGCTTTTCTCCATGTACGACTCATCATAGCAGCTACCCTTTGTTCCAAGGGTGTCAGTGGATGCAGATTGGGCACGCCTCCTCCTGTCCGAGTTGCTTCTCTTTTGTTGTGGGCCAATTTCTTCTGCAAAGAGTAAAATATAACTTTTTACAGAGTGTGTCAGTCTGCAAGGTGGGACATACAGATAGTCACGTTACAATTACGATTAAATTAAAAATGAGAAATATTACTTACACTAACTACTTGACCAAGGTCGTGCCATTTCTTTTTACACTGACTTCCAGATCTCCTGGTATGCACCACTGCGCAGTAATCTTCTGCAACTTGGTTCCAGCGTTTCTTCATTTCTTTTGGTGGCACTTTTATGCGACCTCTGTTGCTGGTATCTAGCTCCTGCCATCTCTGCTCAATTACATTCACTAATATCTCAACTTCCTCATGTAAGAAATTCTTTTTTCTTGGTAGACGTTGATCCATTGCAAAGTTGAATTGGCACTTTTTTTTCTCCAAACACAATCCTTAATTTGCAGGCACAGGTACTGCAAGTTTAGCAGTGAAAAGCTGAACTCACTGATTTTAGCAGGTGATTTCTTCAGCAGTGCTGCTAAAAGCACTCCCTCACACACAGAAATATCAATAAAATTAAAATACAAGCCTTTGCAGGGGTCCAAGAACAAATCTTCACGTTTTCTGCAGCACTTTCTAAAATGGCCGAGTGCCAATGTTTTTTTCACACTGCGCGTGCGCAAACGCTCACACTGCAGCGTTACCGGCAGGGAAAACAACTAATTTAAATAGTACCCGCCCCCTCCCACTTACAAAATCGGCGCGAGTGTAGGCTCCGCCCCCCTGCACGCAAACAAAGAGCTGCAGAACGCTCGAGAATCGTGATTTTTTTTTTTAGGCGCGAAAAACGGGCGCCCAGCTCGGAGGGGCGCCCGTTTTTTTTCTTGTGGAAACTTGGGCCCATTGTTGCTACACAAGGCATTGTGTCAGATTCCATGTGGAGTTGTGTGTAATTCTGGTCCCCTAATTGTAACTGGGATATTGTCCTTAAACAGTTAAAGAGGTGAACTACAAAAATAAAACCGGGTATCTGCAAAACTAAGGGGTGAAGAAATATTAAGGAAGACGACCCGAGCTCTTATAATAGATTAGATGGAAGCAACCTCATTGAAGTTTTGACTATTATGTAGGAGTGTCTAATCTTTATCGCATAATACTCCTGAGAAGCACCTTGGGATCTTTTACTACGTTAAAGGCGCTATATAAATACAAGTTATTGTTGATTCACAAAGCTGATTCGGGAAAATTCTTCACAATGCTGAATGTTTCAAATATCAGATGACAACTTTAAAACGAGGAGGTTAGGTGTCGGTTAGGTAAGTCAACTGGAAGCATTTAATTCTTGACATTGTTACTTATGCATTATTCAGGTAAGTTCACACTAAATGAATAAAGATAATGTCCAATTAGTCCTCAATATGTGTATTGTTTGTGTATTAGGCTCTGTTCTGACCAATGATACTCTCCCTAATCAGCTCCAGTGGCTTTTTTTTAATGCAAAGTCTAATTGACTTGTGAAACAAGATATAAGGGCAGGATAATGAGGCTAATTATATACATGGATTCATGAGGCAACCAGTTGTGTTTTTGGAGAAAGTGGGTTGATTTTATCTTTTGGTGGTGGTGGCAAATGGGCAGTAGCTGTTCGGCCGACTGCTATACACCACGGCCAATTGTCCCTTCCATTGAAACGGGCCTATTTGCACACACTAAGGACTAATTGGGCACAACATCTATTGATTAAGTGTGAACCAGCTTGAATAATGCATAAGGGACAAAGCCAAGAGCTGGAAATTCGGTTGAAGGTTTTTTAAGGCACTAATATCGGGCTGGCGCTAAATTTAGTGCCGGAAAATATTTTGCGACGGCAGCCAAAAGATTTAGTGGTTGCACTCTGACAGTGGAGTGGAGCACTAAGGGAAGTGTTCGACACTTTTCTTAGGGCGCTAGGCCGTGTGAGCAACTGAATATCCTGTGCTAGAAAGCTGGCTTCTTAGCGTCCTAAGCGAGGCCTCCCTGCAAAAAATAAATCGGAACAAAAAACACAAAAAAAACAATTCCCTATACATTACTCACCACAAATAAAGTTAAATCGCAAAAAAAAAAATCAATCACACTTACCTCATGTAGTCATTCCTTCCCTTAGCGCCCCGGACAGCTGAGCTCGGCAGCTTTCTTTGGCGGGGCGGGGGTGGGGGGGGGGGCGCGCAACGGGTGCAGCACAAGCCAATGTTGCTGCCATGGCGATATCGGGGGCGTTGCACACCGGTGCGACACTCCCGGCCACTACTCCTCAGCACCGCCGGTTCTGGCACACTGAATTTGCCGAGTGGCGCGAATGCTGGCGCTCGCGGATGCAAACCCTTTAGCGCCCACGTTCTGACCCCCGCGTGGGGCACTATCCGAATAAACTTCTAGCCCACAGACTATTATACTTGGTGATTATTTACATCCAGTTGTTTCCTTGACTTTGTTTTTGATCACATCATCGGCATCAAATGCAAATTGTACATTTTGGAGCTTAGAATGAATGGGCCAGTAAATTGTAAATCAGAAACACTATGTTTCAAATTCAAATAATACCAGGGTAAGAGTTTTAAAACATATAAAAATTAAATTTAAATGCACAATTTTAAAAACCGTGTCCATTAAGGTAAGTTTATTTTTAACACTATTAAAACACATTAAAAAAATTCTCCCCAATGTTTTTTTTTCGAAAGCATTTAATTACTTTTAATTTGAATTAATTTTAAATATGTGAGGTATTTTATTTATTTATTATGCTGTGTTTGGGTGTTTTAGGGGTCTTTCTCGTTGATGGTGATGGGAACTCGTACAAACAGAGTTCCCATTTTTATCAATGAGAATACTGCATCATGATTGGTTGTCCAGGCCCACATGACACCAGCTTGGACTTGCGTACCTGAAAGGCATCTCCCCATGAGCTGCGCAGCAAACCTAGGCCTCCAGCCGGGATCTTGCATTCCTCTGAGACCGCCAGGTACTTTCGTAGATTTTTTTCGGGTCTGAGTTGTCCGTACGAAGGAAACCTCCGACCTCAATTTCAAGCCCTTTATGTCTGGATTTTCAGGTGCAACGGGACACAAAATCATTCTTTGGTGTGAGTGTTTTCTTTAAATTTATCCACACTGAGCCCTGCTCTGCATTTTCTGTTTCTTTTAATGCATTTTTATGGCATCAGTATTAATCACATTAAAAATTGCAAAGCTTCCCTCATTGTAGGTTCCTAAACATGCTGTGGTGGATGTACATGAATGATGGTTAAATGAGTTGAAACTTAAATTTTCATGCAAAAAAAAGAAATGTACCTGTGTGGGTTTGGTGTTGTCCTCAGGCTCTGATTGTTTACGTTGATTTATACCCGTTTTATGTTTGCGCATATTCTACTGAGATTGGAGAGTATTTGGGTGTAACTTGACATTGGCAAAATGGGCATGACATTGGGCGGATTTCCGGGTCTAACTTTCGGGTTGCGCCCAAGGAGGAAACTCCAGGCCAGCAGAATTGAAATATTCAGTGCATTTTGTTATCCCCAACTCACTTAGTTATATGCCTCAATTGCTTAGATGTTTTAAATTGGACCAGATCTTGCTGGAAAAATACCAGCGTGTTCACAACGCACGCCACTATTAACGCATAAAACTGGCCAGTAAATCCAGGAGATTACGAGATATGCTGTGAGTTGCTGATTGCTTTATGCCGCTCCACCGTTGGCTTTGCAGAAACAACCTCTCACCTTTAGCTACCCTGTTATTTTTAAGAATTTGCTGGATTTGCACATGAATTGCCCATTAAACTTGCAGCAGAAAGTTAAGTCTGGTAATTAAGCGCGTAAGTGCTCTTTTTAAAACATGATTGTTAAGGCAATGCCAATGAACCTCTCTGGCCCAGAAAGGGAACAAGTTAAATGGTTCAGTCTCATTCCTGCATGTAGTCAATTGTTGTTCAAGATTTTAAAAACACCAAATTTTAAATTTTAAAATATTTTTCTTACTTTTCCTTTGTCGTTTTTTTCTCTCTTAATCCATTCTTTCTTTCCCTATTTCTCTTTCTGTACCTGATTTGACTCTAATTCATTCTTCTTTTCCATCATTCCTCTGTATCTTTCTCAACCCTTAAATCTCATTAGTTAAGGAGATACATTATTAGTCCCCCATTCGCTGAGATCTCAGATACACCGTTTCACTTGCTAACAGCTCGCACTTCCAGCAAAACAATCTAACTATTGGGGCATGCTGCGAGATGCCCCTCTCCAGCAAGATCCAGCCCATTGTGTTCAGAAAATGTCATAATGAATTTTTTGCTTGTGCATTTAGATTGCGTTGTCTGCTGTGTATAGTGTGTGTATGTCAGTTACATACTACTTCTCTATCAATACAGCTTCTTCGGAGTGGAAACAGATACCTCATAAGGTCAGATGATATGGTGGAAACGGTTTACAATGAGAAAGGAGAAATGGTGAAAACCAAAGAGCGACGTTTATTCATGTTGAATGATGTACTTATGTGTGCTACAGTCAGTTCTCGGTATGTACAGTCAAATGTGGTACAAATATATAGATATATATAAACTAAATCTTAACTTGTTCCTTCCATACTATTAGTATAGTTTTCCTGCTAATAAGTCTGCTTATAAGCAACTGTTTTTGCTCATTTCAACACAGTGACGTTATCAAGGTTCTTCTGTAATACAAACAGAAAATGCTGGAAATACTCAGCAGGTCAGGCAGCATCTGTGGAGAGAGAAACAGAGCTAATGTTTCAGGTCGATGACCCTTCGCCAGAACTGGAAACAGATGTAACAGGTTTTTAAGCAAGTGTACGGGCAGGGAAAGGGGGGAGGAGAGGAAAGAACAAAAGGGAAGGTCTGTGATGGGATGGAAGGCAGAAGAATTAAGAGACAAAAGGGATGATGGTGCATGGCAAAAGGAGATGGCAATGGGAAAAATTAAGCAACAAAAGGGTGTAAATGGTGATGGCAGAATCATCAACAACTGCCGTGGGAAAGAGAAAAAAAGAAAATAAATAGGAGCAGCCTTATGCATTCTTCTCTGCCATTTTGGTCAAAATGATACCTGCTGCATTTCAACATTGCACTGAGATCTACCTCAATTATTTAGTTCTAGCTCACTTTTCAAAGCCAGCTTCAAAGTATTGAGACTTTGTTCGTGACAGAAATATCCAAGCTTGATTCCTCCAAGCAGAGAAACATCAGGTTTTGGTTTTGTACATTTACAGATCTCCAACTCCAGGTCAGATAGGAAATTGAATAATAGCCATGAATGTCCCCAGAAATATTGAGACAGGAAGCCCCAGGTGAGAGGTTTCCGTGCTGGTTTGTATGACTGTCAAGAAGTCTTCTCGTTTAAGTTTTGGGGTTTTATCCTTTATGGTGCTTTGTTGCTGCTAAGTAGTTGTTGCTGTTTTGATCTCAATGTTGTGTTGCGATCTCGCTCAGTGATTGGGATCTTCTATGGCTCAAAAACTTTATGGAGCATCGGTCACCAATTTCTCCATTTTTGCTTTGCCAATGATCCAACCTACTTCAGCCTGAATGATTAATCCACCCAAATCTTCAACTAAATCTCAACCAGTTTTAGTCCCCTCATCAGCAGCTGAAGCATTTGCAGTTCAGGTATGATGTCACCTAACGATTGTATCAATGTCAAATCCAACAGGGGAAAAGAGAGCTAGCTGTTGAGTTCTAAAAATGTCGACTCCCATCTAATAGGGGAAAGAGTAAAACATTAAGTGAGTGAATCATCCCAAACCCAGCAACATTCTTAAGGATACCTTCAGTGCCCAATTACTGAGTGCTTATCCTAGTAAGTTGCTGGCTTTGATCAAATTGTCAACTGCTGTGACAGTATCTGAGCTTTAGTGATACTAAGCTCTGGAGCATTTGTAGAGGCTTCAGGCATTTTCACGATCAACTTCTCCAAATCACCTAAAGGATCCTCCTTTTCTACTGCTGTTCTGACGAAGGGCCATCAACCTGAAATGTTAATTGTTTCTCTCTCCACCGATGCTGAATATTTCCATCATTTTCTGTTTTTATTCCTTTTCTACCTCCTGGCAATGTCCGCAAATCATTGCCACATCCAGTACATACAAAAACTCCAGTTAGAAATTAAAACTGACAGTTTTTCAGCATATGGCATCCAGTCTTGCTGCATGAGATAGAGGGCAATGATCAGGAATGCCCTTCATTTCATCAGGCCTCCTCCAATATTCTGAAGGGTGGTTTTATTGGGACAATCAGACAAAGTGCAAATAAGGGTGCTTTTGAATAGCGAGCTGCAAAAATTACTTGGCCGGGCCAGCGAGCCAGAAAAACTCCAGGATCTATTGTAGTTCTAAAAAGCACAGAGAGCTTCCAGCTGAACTTGTATCGCAGAGTTTAGAACTTCAACCTGAAAGAAAAATTCAAGATTGTTCAAATGGTATTGCTGCCTTGCTGTGGCCAACCTCAAAAAATGTCTACTTCCATATCAATGAGTCTTGTTAGATGCACCTTGTTTCAGTATAGGTAGTAAATGGCAAGGCTCTGTTACTTGGCCATGGTTTACTATTGCCCATCAATGGGGACAGTTCTACTGCAAGAACTATGGGGTGGAATTGCCCCTTTTTAAAGCCCCGTTAGTGCCTCCGGTTGGGACTATTGCGGCAGAGAGGATTTTTCGCTTGGGGGAGGGGGTCGTTACCACCGCCCGGGAAATTGGGAGTTTGCGGAGGTGCTCTCACGGTTAGCACCCCAAGCCAACGCGCAACCGGCGATGACGCCATCGCCATGTGCGGTGACCCTTCACCGACTCCTTAATGCCCCGCGTGGAAAATTGCCCCGCAGATCGCGAAGCTGGCTGACATCCGCTCTGAGGGTGCTAGTTAAAGGGAAGGGCGCCAGCGCCCCGGGCCGACATTGTTTCTGATTACCGACTCTCGGATCGGCTCTACGATGGCCGCCATCGTGCAGTGCGGCACTCCGTTTTGGGTGCCGAGCTGCAGGCCCGGTCCAACGCTGCCCTGGTGGTCTAGTGAAGGCCATCAGAGGCCTTGCAGAGTGCGCAGCGGCCCTCCCCTTTAAGCAAAGAGGAAGGGCGTTGAAGCACGTCAGCGCTAGGTGGCTGCTCCACGTAATGCTTCCATCACCGTCCCGGTAACCGTTCCCAAAGGAAGTGGAGCGCGCGAGATTGCTTCCTCTGAAGGGCGATAAGCCAGGGATGATTACCAGGAGATGGTTACCAGGGCAATCTATTGTTAGACAGATGATTAGGTGGTATAACACAGTCATGTGTTGATCAAAACCACAGTTCTAAACCACAGTCGGAGAAGTCACTTTTCCTAACGTCCTAGGAAAATATCAGCCACCCACCCCTATCCCCAGCTATTTTCTACCATTCTCCATTGAAAACACTAACTCAGACTGGGTTATAGAAGCCCTTTAGAAGCCATTCTTCATACGTGGTCCATGGTAATGAATATGGGCAGTTGACCATGTAGAACAACTGAACCTAATCTTGTCCAGACCACACATTGTGCGCACATTTTCCAGCAGAAGCCACAGGATAGTGATTAGGGTTTGGAAGCCGGGCTTACTTAAAAAAAAAATTTCCACTCCCTAACCCAGAGATGTTATGACCAGTTACAGAAATTCCGGCTGAGATCAGCTAATTTAGCACAGAGCAGGCATTGAATTTGGGGCATTCCTGTTCTGCACAGCTCAACATGGCCTTGGTCAATAAGCCACTGAAGGAACCACAGACACATTGTTCAATGGTACCTGTTTCTGGAAAGTGTCGGGCAGAGACTTAATCCCACCAGACAGGTTGCCACCATCCAACAGAGTACTGTGTTCCCCAGATGGGGCTCAGAATCTGAGTACAGCATTATTTATGTCTTATAGTTGTGTGGCTATCTTTATAATGACTTCATTTGAGATTTCGGCAATACTTTTGCAAGTAAATATTCTCGCTCGTTTACCTGGATATCCTGTACTGGAAGCAAGTGAATGAACAGATCTATCTATCTAACACTTTGTGGGGTATTGAAATTGGCAGCAGACAGTTTCAAGACAGATCGGGGGAGGAAGGCAACAAATGTTTTGTAAAACTTAATTCTCCTCCATATCATGCTGGTTGCAGAACTCGAGAAACAAAAAAAATGGTAAAACGACATAATAAAAAAGAACTGTCTTTCATATTTGAGGAAGTAATTTTTTTGAACTTAATAATGAAATGCTGCTGCATTAAAGGTTTAACTCTAGTTCTAGTCTTAGGGCTTGATATTAATTATCATCTGATACATTCATTGAAGCAGAATAAATTGTCTATTTAGGTTTGGTCACTCTGAACAAAATTAGCATGCATAGAAATAAAAGCTAACATCCTAGTGTTTGAACCTACAGCCTTCAGACTCTGAGGTGCTACCAACTGAGTCAAACTGATACTTGGAGGAAGATAAAATGGCAATTGAAGCAATATCTCCAATAATTAATAATTCAATATAATAATTAGCTATCTGAGAATAGAGCAGGATTGTTGAATTTTTATGGCTTTAATCAAACTATGTTGCAAACTAGCACAGCTATTCCGTCTGTTTGGGGCATTAAATAAAATCACTCTGTGAAGATTTAAACCTACTCTCGTATTGCCATCTACCAGGTTATAATTAAGTATGGTTATATAACAAACCTTTTTTGTTATCCTAGAGGAAGCCTTATTGTAGCTGGAGGAGTTAATACAAGGAATCCTTGATTTTGAAATACGTTGTTTTGCTGCCCGCTGTCTTTTAATGACTGGGTTTGACTCTACATGTCCATCTAATAATATACAAATCATGGAAGAGAAATATACTACTAGATGTAATTGGAGAGATTGATGGCCTATTGCATTTAGTTTTTAAAAAAAAAACAGGCTATTGTACTGCAGATACCAAAATTCTGAGTAGATCACAATTTTGATTTAATCATAGCAAATCAATAATTGTTATCTTCTACCTATATCGTAATGTAGTTCTGATAGAAAATGGCTGAAGACAACATTTCATTTGAGTGTGATATTTCTGTTGAAAATATACTGTCCATTGATTTTTTCCTTGTTATTTCTAGCATAGAAAGCCTTTACACTAATTCGATGATTTTCACCATTTGTAGATTTATGTTTCTGTTTTATTTATCAAGGCGAGTGATTATTTTTACCTGACATTCTATTTATATGTCTGATTTTATTTCAGAGTCCAGTATGACAGTAGTGGTATAATGCCCTCTGGACTGCGGTACTTGCTTAAATGGAGTGTACCGCTAAAGCAGGTTGAAGTGGTAGAATTTGGGAACAGTGAGGACCTGGCAGAGAAAAGTAGATTTACTCCGCCACATTCTGGAGAAAAGATTCTAATTAGTGCAAAGCCAAGTAAGTATATTTTCCAGTTTTGGTAGTTCCGACTTGTAGCTCTGAACTGTGCTATTTCCTCGGTGCAAAAGGATTTTATAATGCTTATGACAGGAGCTTTCAAATTATAGGCTGTGGACCACTTGGTCCAGGCAACTTGGATCTATGTGCTTCTATTTCTTATTCACTGGCTTGTCCTGTTAGAATTTGTTTGGGCTTCTAGTGTTGCAAATTACCATTCTTAAAAGTGTTGTCTTATTGATGAACACATTCAAAATCAGAAAACTCACTATCTGTTAGTGTCAGCAGCTTGAATCAATGGGAATGTGGATTTAAACTTTATATGTTGCCCCTCGGCTTCAGAGACAAAAAAAAGCTGAGACATTCTGCTTTATAATATTGAGAGGTTAACTGGATTTATGAACATACTTGCAAAATCCAATTGGATTTGTAAACTATTTTGTGGGAAGTATTTTTTTGTTTCATTTTGAAGGTGTAGGAGGCAAATGCATGTAACTGAGATCTATCTGCGTGAAGAATTTTAGTGGATCAATTTTATGACTTGAAAAGTAGTCAAGATTTGCCTTGTGAACGAATATCTATATTCGTGTTTCTTTAAAGAAACATACAGCATGTGAAGGGTATTAAGAATTGAAAGAACAAGAAAAGACAATTCAGTTCACCCTGTTCCTCCTATCAGCCAGTTCCTCATGTATACCTCATTTTATCAGATGTCACCAAATGCCTCCTCAAAAGTGATCATTCAAAGTACCCCATACTCTCATGCTTCACCATCGGGAAATGCAGTTGGTCGCTCCACCATTGCCTAAGAATAAATGTGAAGTCTTGTAAGAAATCATGAGTTGGAAGAAATTGAGAATTGTAAAAAAAAAAGTGTTTTATAAAAAGGACTGGGTTTTCCCAGCTCAGGCAGCCCAGGATAAGTTGATGACACAGAAGGATTCCAGTCATGTCAGATAAGGAGCCTCATGATTTTCACATGGACCTCGTTTTACAAGGGCATAATGCAGAACAAACTGTCCAATAGAAGGTAACCAGAGGTCCAAACAAGAGATAAGCAAAGGAATGATCTCATGGGATGGATGTTATGTCTTATGGTCAAGTACTTTATTGTAATCTGCAGTATTTATCCATTTGTATTATTTTTCATGTGGCTACAAGGTTGGTACAGTTCGGTCTCGTGTGATGTGATAACAGATTGGTGCATGGTTTATTTGTTGCCTTGGCACGGCAGGTTTCCTGCATCAAAATGGGTGCCAGTTAGTTTTTGCCTAATCTCCTGTTCATCCCATTCCTCCTCTGATTCAACGTTGGCAGCTATGATGGGGCAGAATTCCATTGTTGCTATCCTGTTCCTGTGATCCCAGATGTACTCAGTTTACTTGTGTAACACCTCTGAACTCGATCTATGGCTGACGTGTAGAGGGCACTTAAATATTCAACAACTGCTAGTTTAATGGATCCATCCATCAGCTGATGGTTTTAATTGCTATTTTCATGATAGCATATCAGAAATTGGAAAACTCTATCCACACCGGATGCCTGTTCGGTGGCACGATGAGCTGCTGTTTCCAGCTGTTAGACTATCAACAACAAACATTTTTGACACCCAGAAATTCTTCTCCCTTCTGATTCTCATCACATTACCAATGTTCACCAATTTTATTTGCAATAGAACATTTGGCCATTACCAGGTTCATAGATCATTATTGACTCTTTTCTCATTAAATGAGTTTGAACTGCTTCCATTCATAATGAACTTCAGAATTTAGCAAATGTATGATAATGAAAAGGCCTATCACGTTTCTGAGCCTGTTACTTCCAATGTTCTGTTACTACCTTGGTAATCAATAAACTGCAAAATATTTATGCCACAACATCTCTTCCTTCTGCCCTCA